>NW_028242560.1:600000-855118 GCF_964263255.1 Lissotriton vulgaris | reverse complement strand
GACCCCAGAGAGGCCAGCCGTCCACTGGAGTTCAGTAACAGTGGAAGGAAAGCAGACGCCAGAGAGGCTAGCCGTCCAATGGAGGTAAGTAACAGTGGAAGGAAAGCAGACCCCAGAGAGGCCAGCCGTCCACTGGAGCTAAGTAACAGTGGAAGGAAAGCAGACCCCAGAGAGGCCAGCCGTCCACTGGAGCTCAGTAACAGTGGAAGGAAAGCAGACCCCGGAGAGGCAAGCTGTGCACTGGAGGTGATGTCCAGTTTCTTGGTTCGGTCGGGTCATGAAGCAGCCAGGAGGCCGCACAGACCCCTCCAGGGAGGTGCGGGGGGTGGGTGGGAGGGGGGTCCGGTCTTGAATCTCAGCCTCTGGGCCAGGCAGGGATAGCTCACTCCTTTACAAGGACTGTGCATGGTTTCCTGAGCCGCATCACTCTTGGGTCATAATGTGGCGTCAGCTCCTTAACTGACATCGCATCCTGCCTCCCGCCTCCCCATCACCAAGTGAGGAATCGACGGACTTCCCAGCGCACAGCAGGAACGAACCCGCTAAGCTAGCTACACAAAATACACATTTGAGGTCTACACGCGGCCGTAGTGCCTTGATGCAGGCGCATTAACCCTCTACGCTACTTCATGACAACCGAGACTGGAGCAGACCCCCGCCATGTGCATCATTATCAGGCAGCGGGAGAGCCGCTAGCGCTGCGAAGCCATGGGTGGCAGACTGGGCGCTACATCGATGCTGCGGGAAAGCCGTTAGCGCTGCGAAGCCGTGGGTGCCACAATGGGCGCTACAGTGATGCCTGTGATAGAGACTCGCCTGGTAGGAGCGTTGCAGAGACATGTCTGTCCGGGGTCCGAGCTGTGCCTTCCCAAACCAGGTGCAGACACTCGGCTGTCGCGATAGAGCAGTGTCCTCAGCAACAACAGGGGCCACGTGATGGGGACGTCACGGGTGCAAAGGCTGCAACTCATCAACACAGCGCCAAGAAACTCCCGGACACGGGGTGAAGCGCTGCGCATGCGTGTGGCCCCGACAGTACCTTCGGAGCAGTGTCACTGACAGCTCCTCGAGGGCCACTGCTCCTTGAATATGTCTCGACCACAGAAGGATGAGAGCAGGGGGCAGTGAGACACGTCCTACCTCTTAGAGCACTACTCCTGCTGGTTACAAGGCCTTGAGGGCCCGGGGCCCCACCTATACTTCATGAAAAGCGCCCACGGATTGGGCCTGTCCAGCCTGGTCCATGCCTGATGTACCGCTCCTGTCAGGTCTTTTTATTGCATTCTGGGGTTTATAGATTATTTATTGCATTATAACACCGGACTACAAGCCCCAGAAGGCAGAGGGCCGCAGGTCACGCATGGACTTGGGAGACCAGGCCGCCAGGACCCTTCACTTTGGTGAATGTCTGGGCGGGCGCGAGGATCATGGTGGGGCCCGATCACTCACCAGACCCCTCCATCCCCCCTAGATTGACGTGTCCTCGTCCCAGTCATAACATAGGAGATGAACCCCGCCTCCAAGGCAGGAAGCACGAGAACAGGAAGTGAAACCCTCAGCTGGCTACTGGATTAGATTGTAATTGCATTTATATAGCATTTACGAGGCGGCGAAGCGCTTTTTCAGCGAGTACCATGCTACTCCGGGACCCATAAAGGATTAGTGATGAATTAGTAGAGTGAAATATGAAAGTAATTTGAGTAGTGGATAGGTTAGTCAATTATTTGGATTCAGAAGGATGGTGGAAGGATAGAAGAGGGAAAAAAGGTTTGTATTTATTTATATAGGACCCGTACCCTCCAGATATGCCCCCGCCGCCCAA
This sequence comes from Lissotriton vulgaris, assembly GCF_964263255.1. NCBI lineage: Eukaryota > Metazoa > Chordata > Amphibia > Caudata > Salamandridae > Lissotriton > Lissotriton vulgaris. The sequence continues at coordinate 853,296 of NW_028242560.1, read as the reverse complement.
TTACCCTAGACATGCAAGATCCCCACATTTGAAATCACCAGAGATTCAGGTGGGGTTAAAAAGGCCATGTTTATTCACACATTGTATAAACATGACAAGCAATAACATGCATATCAAAATCACAAGTTATAACATAACTACATTTATGAGCATATCAGCTCCATGAGCATATCAGCTCCATCACCTTCCCAACCCTAAGGGAGGAACACCATCTGGTTCGCATCTCGCAACTGGGTATCCTACGCCAAGTGCCGTGCACCTGCCCCTTAGAGTGGTGGGTCCCGCCCTTCTATCTTTGTCCGCCATTACCGGGGCCCACCTCTCGACCACCAGGCTGCCCAGGGTCGCCCGGGAGGCTCGAAATCTGTCGCCCTAGCCTCCCCAGCCGGTGGTCACTTCCTCCCAGTGGAGAGCTTGCCATATCCCCCCTCAGAGCTGGCCTATGGGAGCCCGCAAGCGGGCTCCCATCCATCTTGTTTAGCCACTATTTACTGATCGCAGGTCTCTTCTCCGCCACAAGGGTGGCCAAGGCCCACAGGTCTGACACCCTCCCCACCTGCGTTCAGAATAAATGACCAGAGTTCTTGGATAAACGTATCAGTTCCACAGTCCGACAAATGCACCCCATCCTGGTGGTACATTGCCTCTCCGGAAATCATCCGGTGCTGGAGGTAGCGCAAGCGGCCCTTCACTGAGCACAACCTTGCTAGTTTGCCGTTCAATCGCCTCACCGAGACGTTCAAAGATCTAGGACGCACTCCTGGGCCCCATGCCCTGCGTGATATCATGCCAGACCAGACTAGTTTCGTTGATGGGAACACATGTCCCAGCCAGGCAAACTCTGCTAGTAGGGCTTCCTTGACAGCCAAGCGCCCCCTGTCGACCATGTCGTTGCCTCCAAAATGCAAAATAATCCAATCCGGCGATTTGTGCTTCCGTGCTCTGAGCTCCTCGACGATCCGCCTGAAGTGTCGGATCCGCATCCCTCCAATGCCATGCCATACGAATTCGGTCTCGCCCAATGCGGCCGGTTTCACCACCTCTCTTCGCTGCAAGCGCACCGCCGCGCAACGCACGAAAGAGTGCCTGATTACCCATACCACGGAAGCGGGCATACTAATCAAAAGGAGAGAGATGGAACCGTTAGACACTGCACACATATGCATTACAATAATTCAGGCCGTACATATCGTTTGTAGCAATCAGAGGTCCAGCGACCTACACCTTTCACCATGATGGGGGCAGACCCGCCCCTGCCGCTAAAGTTGCGGCGCCAATCCTAAAGGAATGAGAAGAGTAACCCGCTGCTCCCAGTCCCAGGTTCCCCAGGGCCAACCCAAAGACTGCCTTAAACTGGTATTGAGACAGGCAATCCCCGTTTTCGTGGACGAAGAGAGCCGACCCCCCCCCCTGCAGGGCGTCGGGCTAGGTACGCCTGCATACGGGATACGGGGCAGGCAGCTATCCCTGGGGCAGGCCGCAACTGGATGTTGACCCCCTTTCCTGTTTGGTCTGTTTTGGACCGTCTCAACCGCACTACTAGGCCCCCCGGGGAAATGGAGATATCCTTGAGCTGCAGGCCCCCCCCGTGGTCTACTCTGGAGGCCCCCACAATCTCACCCAGGCGGAAGGCCCCGTAAAAGGCCAGGCAGAAGGCCGTCCCCAGCATGATTCCCTCGAATGGTGACTGGCAAATAACAGGCAGTACCCCCAAAATATCAATCAAGGTCGGGAGATCCAAAGGCCTACGACAGTCCCGCCGTGTCCCGTCTAATCGGGCCCATCCCGCTAAGGCCTTTCTGATCAAAAATGAAGCCCCAGGATCCCGCTCCCCCGCCAGTTTAGCAAAGAAGCCTATCGCTGCCAGGGCAGCCCTAGCATAGGACACTGTTTTGCCCTGATCCAGCAGAACCTGTAAAAAGGCGTACATCGTTTCAGTTGCGAAGACCCTCCCCCCATCCAACTGTTCAACAAATGATTTGTAAACATTAAACTGCGACTGATAGGCGCGTTTGGTGCGATCACTCAGAGCGGCACCTACCAGCCCCGCTAAAGCGGGGCTCCAATTTTCCACAGTGACGTAGGGAACGTCGTCATGCGCTCTTCCGCCTGCGGGTGGAACCTCCGGAAGTCCTGCAACTTGGAACGAGACAAAGCGTCAGCAGCATGGTTATCAACACCAGGTATATGCGCAGCTTTAAAAGTCAAATTCAATTTCAAGCATGCCAACACCAACAACTTCAGCAACCTCAGCACGTGTGGGCAATTCGCCCCTTGCCGATTGATAACCTGGACCACTGCCATGTTATCCGACCAGAAGGTCACGACCCTGTCCCTGAAGCGCTCTGCCCACACCGTAACAGCCACCCAGATGGGAAAGAGCTCTAAAAAGGCTAAATTTTTAGTCAAGCCTGCTACGTGCCATTCCGCTGGCCAGACCGCCCCACACCAGGCAGGGCCCAAGATTGCCCCAAAACCAACACTACCAGCTGAATCGGTGTACAATCCTAGTTCTTTACTGGACACTGGCGGCGCGGGCCACACTACCCGCCCGTTGAAATCTGCCAGGAAATCCCGCCACACCTTGAGGTCCTCCTTCACCCCTGCTCTTAACCTCACCCGGTGATGCTTCTGGGTAAGACCCACCATCGCCCTGGCTATAGACCTCGAGAAAGGGCGTCCCATGGGGATGATCCGCAAAGCAAAGTTTAGCTGCCCCACAAGCACTTGTAACTGGTGCAACGTCACCTTTGGACATGCCAATGCTACCTCAATGGCTAGGGAAAAGGCCTTTACTTTAACCATTGGCAATCTACATTCCCCCGCTACTGTGTCAATTTCAATGCCCAGGAAGGACATGCACGTGTCAGGGCCGACTGTCTTGCTCGGTGCCAGTGGCACCCCAAATTCCTTTAACATGGCCACCAGCTGGCTTAGGGCCAACGCGCAGGCATCCGACGATGCGGGACCCATTACCATGAAATCATCTAAGTAATGCACCACATCCGTACATCCTGACTTTTGCTAGAACACCCATTGCAGCATGGAGCTAAAGGTCTCAAAGTACTTGCAGGAGACCGCACAACCCATAGGCATACATCTGTCGTAATAAAATTGCTGTTGGACCTGAAAGCCTAACAAATGGTAATCCTTAGGGTGTACCGGTAACAAGCGGAATGCTGACTCGATGTCGGTTTTTGCCAGTAACGCCCCTCGGCCTAGCTCCCTCACTTTCTGAACCGCGGCATCAAAGGACGAGTACGTCACTGAGCACACCACCGGGTCGATGGCATCGTTTACCGATGCACCTTTCGGTGCGGATAAGTTATGGATCATTCTGAGCTGTCCCGGCTCCTTTTTGGGCACCACTCCTAAAGGGGAGCAGACAAAGTTCTCCCAGGGAGGAGCCGGGAACGGGCCTGCTACTCGGCCTAAGGCCCGCTCTTTCTCTACCTTTGTGACCACTACTGAGGGATGGGTTCTTGCTGAAACTTGGTTCCTACACTGAGCAATAGGAGGGACATGCGATGCTGGTATACGAAAACCGCTGGAAAAACCTTCAAACAACATCCTAGCAGCTGCCCTATCCGGGTACCTGCCCAACCAAAAGATCAGTTTCTCTATGTCAACAGGAGTAGGCAGATTAGACTTGGGGAGGTTTGATATCCTTAGGGGCGTTGCCCCCCCGTTCTTTGGATTTCTTATTGCACTTTGACTCAGGATGGGACTGGTGACCGCAGTAGGCGCATGCGTGCTTGAACTTGCACTGCCCGGGGGGCCACGTGCACCCTTTACCATTGAATGCCCAGCATGTACCTTTCTTCTCGCCCGGCCCTCCCTGGGAAGTCCGAAAGGGCTTCCCTATTGCTTACGCTCTCTAACCAAGCATTGACCTCAACCTGGTCCCAACAAATGCAGGGGTTTTCTTCCTTCGCCCAGCGAAACTCCCTATCGTATGTCAGCCAGGCAGAACCGCCATGAGTGGCGTGCGCCTTTACAATCTTATTAGTATAAAACACCAGCGGAATCGCCAACTCTGGCCTTTTCTCCAACAACACCGTAACATAGACGTGAAAGCCGAACAACCAATTGGTTATAGTCTCCTCTATCCTAGGTCTCCGATCTCGGAAGGAATGATCCTTCCCATCCCTGTCCTTGTAATCCTCTTCTCGCCTCTTCGGCCTGATAAGGGAGAATATATCTACGTAGGCACCTCTCCAAATCTTCTCTCACATTTCCGTACTAACATGCGTAGCTAACATCCCTGACTGGGACAGCACGTTCCCTTGACTAGTTCCCACCTCGCTGCTCCTTAGCGTAGTGTCACCAGGCTTACCTCCTGTAGGTGGCACCGTTATCGCTGTCGCGGGGGGCTGTGCTCCAATCGCTACGCTGGGCAATGCTTTGCGCGACTCGACTAAAAGCGCCAACTGCCTCTGAATATCCTGCAATGCGCCCTGTTCAGTGACCTGCGGGGGCACCCATGGTGCAGCCCCCCCAGCGCTCCCTCTCTCTAATACCCTTTCCGGGGCTGATAATTGGCCCACTAGGGCGGAAACTGACGCCAGCAAGCTATCCAACGGATCGCCAGCGGCTGCCACTGCGGCCACCGGCTGCGGTGGGAGTGGTGCCGGAGGGACCGTGACTAATGGTACCGCGCCTCCCGGCGCCAACGCCCTAAGCGCCTCCCTAATCTCAGACAAGACTGACCCCACTGGGTCTGCTGGTGTGACCACACCCGGCTCAGGATCCGAAGGAAAGACCCGTTCTGCATCTAAAGGAGGAGTGGGGACGGGACCTACTGATCCCTCGTCCTGTTTCCTCCCAGCAGGGCCAGGCCTATTCTTCGTTCCTTTCCCTTTTGGCAGCACCTTGGCCTTCTTCCTTAATGGCGGACAGGCAGCCTTCGGTAGCACCCCCCTGCGCGGCCGCTCTACTACTTTGGGCTGCTCCTCCCGGGAAGAGTCACTCTCGTCCTCGCTATCGGGGGTCTCCTTGCTCAATTTTTTTAGCAGCAATTTCATAATCTGCGCTAATTCAGGTTCAGAGTCCTTTCGCTTTTGTCCACCCTTTTTTGGCGCCATGCTAACTATCGCGTGCTTCGCACTACCTCGCTATAGCACCTAACGCGCCCTGAGTTCCCTGTTCCCACACCCCTAAGCACCGTTCACGCAGCCCGGCAGGAGCCCGCACCACGAAGAACCCCGCACACAGCCGTAAGCCCCGTAAGGCAGCGACACTCCACTCCCTACCCTGCACCCACCGTGACTCACGGCTGCCCACGAGGCCCCCGAGGCACTTGACCCCTTACCTGGCTACACGAACGATGCTCAGTCCTTCTGCTTCTAGAATTTCGGAAAGCCGGCCTGGATCTCGAGAATGGCCAGGAGCCGGTGTGAGCAGTCAGGTATCCAGGAGTGATAGCGGGAACAGAGACCCCAGTCACAGGGAGTTGACCCTAAATAGGCCCAGAGTCTCCACCCCCTAACCCTCGGGTCACGCGATATCGCCAGAGCGGAAATGGGTCAGCCGGACGCCGATTGGGCCGTCTGCCCTACCAACCACCAGAGACCAGGAGCGGGCGGGGTCCGGAGAGGCCGGGTCCTAAGTGCGCGCGTCGTGATTCTCCATGCTTGTCATAGTACTTGTTACCCCTGATGGGGTGTTGAAGCACTTTTTTTAGCGAGAAGCACGCCACTCCGGAACCCATTAAGGATTAGTGGTGAATTAGTAGAGTGAAATATGAAAGAAATTTGAGTACTGAATATATCAGTACGTTATTAGGAGTGAGAAGGATAGCGGACAGATAGAAGAGGGGAAAAGGTTTGCATTTCTATAGCGCTTGTTATAACTGATGGGGCGTTGAAGGGCTTTTTGGCGAGTAGCTGTCGAGGTCACAACCTCCACAGCCTCTCCCTGTTACTCCCAAGCACTCATACAAAGGGCAGAAGAAACAACAAGGCATTGAAGACTGGTAGAAGTAAGAGTAAGAGTGAGGTAAACCAAATTCAACAGGCCTTTTTTAGTCAGAAGCAGAAAGGTGGTTAGTAGTGCAAAGTAGTAGTGTGAAGCCTTCTTCCCGTGCATAGTTCAATGCTCTCTCGGTGCAACAGGCAACCAGACGGCAAGGGTTACCATGTTGTAAATCTTTCTGAAGGAATTATCTTGACCTACTATTTTAATAATTTATTTCTTAATGGTTTGTCAGATATAATTAAAAATCAGAAGGAAGGTGTTATGAGAGATTAATATCCGCACATCCACAGAAAATTGTTCATCAACATGTTTCAGCTTCTCTCTACAGATGCTGGGAGTCGCTAGGCTTTCATCAAGGCTAGACTGAGCTCGAAGTCAGAGATGTGTGGTCCTCCCAGAGTTCATGCCATCTGAACATCCTTCAGTTTCCTTCAATTGAACGAGACTTCTGCTTTAAGGGCTGCTCACTGCCCTTGCACCCAGCTCTGCTCTACAACCTCTACAACTGCCTCCCAACCCAGCCTGCTCTCATCTGTTGTTGGGAAACAGCGTTTACACCGCTGTCATTACATCATGTTCCTTTACTATGACTGAGTTATTAGAACGTGATGCATTTACAACACAAGTCATTAGATCAACTTGCTGTAGGAGGCGCTCTAACCTGAGGAATAGTATAATTTACTATTCCAACACCTTCCCCACTGTTACGCAGGCTGGAATTAGAATAGTAAATTATACTACTACTAAGTCCAGCGCACCCCCTACATCAAGTCAATTTAATGACTTGTGTTGTAAAGGCATCGTGTTCTAACAATGCGGTTGTTGTAACGGCCGCATTGTAAAGGAACGCAATGTAATAGCCTGCGATGTAACATGCTATATTCCTGTTGTCACCGCCCTGGTTTGGAGAGTTTTCAAAGGAGTCCTCGTTAACAAACTCTCTCCCTTTAACACCACTGAAGGGTCTGTTGAATCTCGGAGTATATGGGGGCCTCTTGCTTGTACATGTGGGTCACCGGAATGCAATCTCTCAATTCCCCAAGGTGCACAGGTGTGACCTGGACCATGGCAGAGTCATCCCTATCAAAGCCATGAGACCTGGACCCTTAACCATACCCCGGCTGAGGGGGCCTCACAAGGCAGGCGGCTGATAAACCCACCATCAGTTTCGGAATCTTTACCTAAGGCAGGAAAAACTTTCCTACTCCTGTCTTGAAAAGAGCTATAAACTGAAGCTCCTGAGAAGGAGTCAGATAAGCATTGGTTTAGTTTAACACAATCTGTGAAGCTGAAGCGGGTGCACATAGTGGTGCCTTTGAAAAAGAACAAATAGGCCGGATATCTAGGCAAGGAACTAACTGAATTCTCTTATCTTAGATAAACTCCACCTTGGTTCAAACCCTTGAAGAAGAGAAGACCTAAAGGAAGTATCTGAAACTGATAATGTTCCTACTGGACACAGAACCATAACATCTTCAAGAAGCTAGAATAATCTATCAGGACCAATGATGGTGGAAAGTCTCATGTGTTTCAGAATGAAAGATGTGCCTGAAAAGAATTCACCGACTTCAAATCCAGCACAGGTGTGGATTCTCCAGTTAGTTTCATCACCTAAAACAAGATTGCATATCTTCCTTTTCCTCTTAATGTTAAGAAACTTAAACATTTGCTTTTTTTCTGCAGCAGGTTTTATGTTCCATCAGCATGTCTGGTTATTCTCTTGGAAGGGGTGTCACACAAAACCATTCCGGAGGAACGGACCGAAAGAATATTCGGCATCCTTCCTGAACGCATATATCCTTGAATGATGTTTTCCACACCTCCAGAAAGTGCCAATTGACTTCCTATGGGAAGCTGACATACCGATGTGGCGCAGTCAGCACTTATGAGCTGACTGTCCCTGGTTTCCCCGCTGGGCTGCAGTGACCAGGCTTTTTCTGAAGAAGGGACACACTGACCATGTCTCCTTCCTTGAAAGGGTTGATTTATGACTCTAGATTCATGACGCTAGATTAAAAGGCCGGACCAAATGCTCTACAAACTTCAAACTACCTCCCTCTGATGATTGCTTTATTGGTGGCATCAAGTTTGTATCTTCCGACAACTTCTTAATCATGGTATCTAGTTCGTTGCCAAATTTTTTAGCTCCTGAAAATGGAATCTTGAAGAATAAGCTTTTCTGAGTTGAATCTTCCTTCCATCTCATCCACTGTGGTTGTCTCACTGCCACCGATAAACCTGCTGCCACACTCACAGGCAGTGCTTAATTTGTATAAAAAAAATAAAACAGTGCAAGGGCCCTCGTCAGGTGGCCATTGTAGCTCGCACCACCTATTGCCTCTGCTAGCGCTGCCAATGACGGTACCTACAGAACTACTAACCATCACACGCCTACAAGTGTTGTAGTGGTGGGCCTCAGCAAGGCCTACCAGTGCTAGGGGTTCTCCCTTCTCTGCAGACCTCAGACCAATAAGATAGAAGTTGGCACAGAAACTGGAATATAAAACAAAGTATTTATTAACCTCATGAGGTGTAACTACATTCACACAACACCCTTCAGTAATGTATGAAGTAGCACACTGAATGGAAGGAGCATGGTCCTTTTATACCCACACAGGGGCTCAAAAGAAGGTGGTACAAGTACAAGATGAAGGTTTTAGGTACATATAAGGTCATACAGAAAATGCACAGTCAACAAGTGGGAGGAGCTAACAGTTGCTAATTCTGGTGAACACATCCTGACAGTTACAGACTAACAGCAGCTGCATGGACAGCTGCAAGCTTAACTGAGCATGTGTGAAGCAGAAGAAGCTAAATATAACTTGTCTCTAGGCAGATTCCAAGAGCAGACAACAGCAAGGTAGGACAGAGCACATGGCACACACGTGGTAGCACATGGCAGACAAGATGGCTGCCAGAAATACAAAATGGATTCCACAAAACGGTTAAGATAACTTCTAAATACAGGATGGCTTCTGCTAATGCTAACTTAATCGTTGCCAATTTACAACAGACTAACCCCTTTAGCATTAGCTGAAGACATTCAGTCATCTGGGGTAATCTAGATATGCATCCTGTACATCGATGCTCATCAATTCAGTGACCTCTTTATTTAGCATTTGTTGTGCTTTCATTTCTGCAACATTTCTCTTGGCAGGTGTACAAGCAGTGATGGAAATAGAGCAAAGCATAGGACCACAATGTATACATATACATCATGTAAATAGTATACATAAGATAGTCAGTAACTTCCAGCCCCAAGTAATAAAGAGTGTCCACAACCAGTTCGAAAAAGTCCATGTACCAGTCTCTGGGTGAATCTCTGCAGCAATCTTATGCAGTTTAGAGATTGCATCATATACTGAAGGCCAGTGATCCAGAATGAAAACACAACAGCTGCTGCCAATGATGCGACATTCACCTCCTCGATCAGCCAAAATTACATCAAGCACCATACGTTTCTGGAGTGATACAATCCTCACAACTTGCAGCTCCTTTGTAATGTTCCCAAGTGCCATAACTGTCTGATTGGTAACAGCTTCCACAACACGAGTCAATTGCCTTATCTTTCTGCTGTTCAATGCAGCACCCACGAAGAAGAATAAGCCTAAGTTAAAGTTGACATATTGTTGCAAAGCAGTGTCAGTTTGGTCAACTTCATCCATACTTATTGTCCTCTTATTTCTGTTCTTGGAAATGTGATTGTATAGTTTGTAGTTGAGATGATACGATGCAGGTGCCAGAAACACAGGGGGCAACAGAAAGGACACGTAGCAGACCCCAGACCACCCACCAGGTAGTTGGTAATATCCCGTATTACCACAAACAAAATTGGTATTATGCGATGAAATAAAGCTGCTATTATTAGTACCTTAAATTGTCAGAATTACAGTACATTTACTTCTCCCCACTGGAATTATCCCAACACTACTAATACACAAGTCTGCTTTAGCTCTAGTCACAGAAATTACAAAAGGTCCATTGTTCTTCATAGTCCTTGTATTTGTGAACAGATGTGGCATAGAAATATTATCAGGCTGGCACTCCTCCCATTCCCATTTAGTTCCTCTGGCTTGAGGGTAACCATTCCCATCAGGATAGCACTCTTTACTAAGGTGATAATTGATCTGTCCCACTGTCAACTCTGTAATGTTGGCCCTTTCAGAAGCAAACAAAAGCGCATACCAGGCTTGACAAGAACCATTATGTAAAAATGGAATAGAAATAAAAGGTGTTCCTCCTTTCTTTTGGTGCGCAGGTATCATCCCACATACCCAACAGTTGGTAGTATTTGTGGCATTATGTGTATGATACCAAATATAGCAATTCCCAATGGGAGTTGTCCCCCAGTGCACCGCTTTAAATGACCAACAGGTATAAAGAAGTTCAAACAAACCAAAGTTTGTGTTTGGATATATTCCAAAATTGTATTTTTCAAGCTTTTCAGTCTTCAGAATGTCGTCACATTTTTACAAATCAAATGTGTATTTTCTTGTACGTCAGAAAGATACATTCATAATCTTTACACATAAATTCCAACAGTCCCTATGCATTTCGGGCTGGTCTAGCCCTTCGTCAGGGGAATAGTCTGTAAATCAAGAAAATAAACGAACTCAATTTCGAGAAGACATCTCCACATATTCAAAAAATAACAATGTAAAGATATACTAGTCTCACTAAGTGACTAACATATTTGCAGTACATCAGAAGTGACTATGAATGAAAGCAATGTGTTCCCCAAAAAATATCGTAGTACAAAAGCATATTACTAAACAGTGAAACAAAACCAAGAGAAACCGGGTCAAAACCCACGTGTACAATAATGTAACAAATCAAAGGGTGACTGTCCTGTGATGATACTATCGAGCCAAAAGTGAGGAAGAATCAAGAAAACGGGTGAAGTAAAGTGAGCAAAAGGTAAACAAACCGTGATATAAAAGGCTGAATGTTAAGGGTGCTCGGGAATGAAGAGTCTAATGTGTAACAACCAAGGTTTAAAAAGCCGAAATCATGCGATGCGTGATTCGGAAATCAGACGGTAAACGTGCAACAAGCATATGGGGACTTACTGGTTAGATAGTGCGGTCCGAGCGAAAGGTATCCGGATCCATCTGTGTTGCCGGTAAGCGTGCGCTGAGATTTAAAAGCGACGCTTCCGGGAAAATAGTAAACAGTGAGGATGGACTAAGGAAATGTCCGTGAATAGAGATGGGGGCCATATTGGAGTGGTGAAAAGCCACCGAAAACACCAGGAAAAATGATTAGTACAGATAAGTGAAAAACAAATAAAAAAAGTGCGTGTCAAAGACGACAGATAAGTTAGACAAATGTGGGGAAAGTTAAAAGATGCAGTATGAAATAATGCCTAACACAGGCACAGTGGATAAATGAATAGGTGTTCCAAAATAAAAAGGCAGAAGTATTTCACAGTTAACTGAAAGATGCAAATTGTTCATAGTGAAATCAACATCAATTGTGCAGGGTCACAGATAACAGAGAAATTCCATACGATCATTCAGCCCCGTGGGCTGCATCGTGCTCAAGTATCGAATCCAAAAGTTCTCCCTCTGCAGTAGTTTGTTTTTAGGGTTCATGCCTTCCTGGTTCACAACATTTTCCAAAACCATGAACTGTAGCTGAGCTACATTGTGTCTTCGATCGTGAAAATGTAAAGCTACAGACGATTTGGTGTTAGCTGTTCTTATATTGCTTTTGTGTTCCAGGATTCTGGTTCTGATTTTCCTTTCCGTGTGGCCTACATAACATAAGCCACACGGGCATTTCAGTAAGTAAATCACGTTGGACGTGTTGCATGTCGCATTCACTTTAAGTTTAATTTTATGGCCTTTCATCGGATGGTGTAACACATTGCCTCTGATTACATTGTTACAATTGCTACAGCTGTAGCAAGGCTGTAATCCCTTGAATTTAGATGGTAAACATGCCGGTTTGGATGTGGTTAAGAGTTCCTTGATGTTAGGTCCACGGGTGTGTGCAAATATAGGTTTTTCTTCAAAGAGTCCCCTGAAGTCAGGTTCCTTGCTAAGCAGTGACCAATGTTTCATTATGATGTTTCGGTATTTATTGCTCAAAATAGAATATTTCGAGACAACAGTCATGCGTTTTTGGGGCGTTTTGTTTTTGGATATCAGAAGATCTTCTCTTCTCATTTGTTGACATTTGAGTTTGGCGTTGTTCACGATGGTATCAGGGTATCCACGGTCAATGAACCTTTGGCACGTAACATCCATCTGGTGGTCTCCGTCCATATCGTTGGATACTATGCGTTTGATCCTCATTAGTTGTGATAAAGGAAGATTGATCTTAAGGTTTTGTCTGTGAAAACTGTTGTAATGCAAAGTACTATTGCGGTCCGTGTCCTTCCTGTACACAGTGGTACGTAATTTTTTGTTCTCAAATATTATTTGAACATCAAGGTAGTTCACTGTTTTCTGATCATAGTTCCAAGTGAATTGTATCCGGTCATTGAAGGTGTTCAATTTCTCCAAGAAAAGTAGCAAGTCAATTTCCGTTCCTGACCATAACAAAAAAATGTCATCAATGTAACGCATGTACATTTTTCCTGATTGTGCCCATTCTGGTAAGTTCAAGATGTTATTCTGTTCGAAGTAATGCATGAAAAGGTTTGCGTAGACAGGGGCGGCACAATTGCCCATCGAAGTTCCGTTGAGTTGAAGGTAGCATGTGTCTCCCCAAACAAAATAACTATGATAGAGTGTGAAAACAAGTAGTTCCATAAGAAATGATTGGAGTCCAGGATTGATATCTGAGTTTAAGATAGCATTTTCAATGGCTTCAATTCCCAGGTTTTGCGGGATGGATGTGTATAACGCTTTTACGTCAATTGTGCACAGCCAGTATTCTCCAGAGTCTGAAACTTGTATATTAGAGAGTTCGTTGAGAAAGTGGGTGGTATCTCTTATATATGTTGGTGTTTTGATCACCAACGGTTGAAGATGTCTGTCCAACAATTTTCCCACTGGCTCGTGAATACTGCCCCTGGTCGAGACAATTGGTCTGAAGGGCGGTTTCCTCAAATCCTTATGCACCTTGGGGAGCATGTATAGTGATGGAGTTTTAGGATGCTCCTGAGTGAGGTATCGTTTCGTTTTATCGGTTATAATGTCTTCCGCCAAAGCTCTGGAAAGGATAGATTCCAAAGTTTTTTGAAATTCCTCTGTAGGGTTTCTGTCTAGTGCCGCATATGTAGTGGTGTCTAGGACATGAAGATAAACTTGCTGGTTGTAAAATTCACGATCCATTATGACCAAAGCGCCACCTTTGTCTGCATTTTGGCAGACTATATCCTGATCTTCAGCTATCTTCATCAATAAAGCTCTTTCTTTGACAGTTAGATTACTGTGTTTCACTTTCGTCTGAAACTGTAGGGCTGCTATATCTTGTTTCACAAGATTTTCGAAGGTGTCGATTAATTTGTGGCTGATGGGTGCCATAAATGAACTCCGGGGACGTAAATCCAATAGGGTAGTATCAGGTTGAGTATCAACTGTGGTAACATTTTCAAAGAAATGACGAAGTCGAATGTTTCTCATAAATTTAAAGAAACTTATTTCTAATTCCAGCGTGTTAGAATTCGTGGTAGGTACAAAGGATTGTCCCTTTTGAAGAGTTTTTGTTTCTAGTTTGGTAAATGTGCGTGAGGAGATATTGATTACTAAATTGTTGTGGTCAGTTATTTCCTCTTGCCTTTCTTCTTCTCTGGTTCTTTTGTTTTTACGACTGTTCTTTCCCCTGACGAAGGGCTAGACCAGCCCGAAATGCATAGGGACTGTTGGAATTTATGTGTAAAGATTATGAATGTATCTTTCTGACGTACAAGAAAATACACATTTGATTTGTAAAAATGTGATGACATTCTGAAGACTGAAAAGCTTGAAAAAATACAATTTTGGAATATATCCAAACACAAACTTTGGTTTGTTTGAACTTCTTTATACCTGTTGGTCATTTAAAGCGGTGCACTGGGGGACAACTCCCATTGGGAATTGCTATTTTTGGTATTCACTTCAACGCTGTACTGTTCAGACAGCGCAACCCTAGACTGCACGCAACAACCTCGCACCTGTCTGAAATGTTCTAGTTTAAATTACGGTGTGTGTCTCCCACGATACATTATGTGTATGATGCAACATCTGGATGAATGTATTGTTTAGGTAAGATTGTTGATGCTTCTGCTCATGGTAGGGAAGCGTGAAGTAGCAGTGCTCAACTGGTACTGGAGTAGTGGCGATCAAAAGCTCTCGAACAGGAGCCACCTTCTCAACATGCCAGGTAATTGCTGCCATAACCACCATAGCACCAACAAACCCTACAGCACAAATGGTTTTCTTATTGCAGATCTCAGCAACCTTTGATCTCTCAGCAGACATGATCACTTCGCCGTAAGAAACAATCATTGGATCTCTTATCCCTGGGCAGCCATTGATTTCTTCACAGAGGGTCAAGACGGGTGTCACTTTGCAGGACTGATTCCCCCCCCCCCCCTTGCCACATCGGCACTCCGTTTCACTAACCCAGGGTGGTAGCTCAACCAGTCCTTTTCGACAACTCGGGCTCTTTCCTTGGTCTCAGTTGGTATCGCGATGCTCCAGTGATCGTGTGGTCCGGGAAGACTTCCTCAGACTCGTCAGGTGGGATCGCTTGGTTTTTCTCCGTGTCCAGAATCTCCAGATGGTCGGACAGCAGAGCAGGTTCCACCAAGGTAGGTGACACACGCTTGCTGTGAGTGCTGTGGATCCAGTTCTTTCTGTTCGTCACTCGAACTGCTGTCCTTGTGGCCAGAAGGACTTGCTCTGGTCCTCGCCACCTCGGTTCCAAGCTGTTCAACCTCTCGAAAACTTTGACCATAACCTGGTCTCCAGGCCGGAGATCATGAGCCTCACCTGTAGATCTGTCAGGAAGAGCTTCTCGAAACTGTTGATGAATAGAGATCAAACTGTTGGTTAACTGTGTCAAATAATCATTCATCAGAACACAAGGTACATTGTATATGGGGCGTGGCTTAGGAACTCCCCAAATATTCATCAGTCTCCCAAATACCACTTCATAAGGTGTAAGCCCAGATCGTGAGTGTGGCACCGATCTTATGGACAACAATGACAAAGGTAATGCATCTGGCCACTTCAAAGACGTGGAAACCAGTATTTTCGCTAATTTCAGTTTCAGTGTAGCGTTGTACCTCTCCACTAATCCTGCTGATTGTGGGTGGAAGTCTGCTTGATCCCTAGTCCTTTCAGGACATACTCAACAACTTGCCCAATAAAATGAGGCCTGTTGTCACTCCACAAAAGTTTACAAACACCATATCTAGGGAAAAACTCCTTTAGAAGCCCCTTCGCTGTAGTGAGAGCTGTGTTATCCTTTGTAGAGTATGCCTCTATCCATTTACTGAAGGCACATACCACCAATAGGACATACTTTAAGTTATTGCAGCGTTCAAGTTGGATGTAATCCATCTGCAAAACTTCAAAAGGGGCATTTGGTGTAGTAAACCCTCCTGTAGGAGTCTGTGTCCCTTTACCAGGATTGTACTGCCAACAGATCCAACAGGACTGTACTACTCTCTTAAATGTGCTGGCAATTTCAGGATGCTCCCAAACTCATGTAAGCAATTTTGTTATTGCTAGAGCTCCAACATGTGCCAGACCATGTGCCATTTGAACCATAGGTTGTAAATAGGCTGTAGGTAGTTTCCATTTATCCATGTCTTTGTTGTGCCAACAACCCTCATCATCCAATATTCCTTCTTTATCCCATTGCTCAAGTTCTGCTACAGAAGCAGATCTCTGTACACTTCCTGTCTAGCATCATGCCATTGCTCAGCTTGAGACTTCACTACGTACATAGAAGTAGTGCTTTGTTGCATTGCACAAGCTACGTGATCTGCAAAGGCATTGCCTTGCCCTGTCTTATCAGTTACTTTCTTGTGTGCACTACACTTCACAATCGCTATCTTCTTTGGATATGTTAGTGTTGTTAAGAGATTATGCACTAATTCTCCGTGTATTATCTGCATCCAGTGGGGCGGAAAAAAGCCTCTTTCCTTCCAAAGCAGGCCAAAATCATGGGCCACTCCAAAAGTTCACACGCTCGTGTTAAAGCTATTAGTTCAGGTGCCTGAGCCGACTTCTGTGGTATGCGAGCTGTCTTCACTACTGTCTCAAGTGTTGTAATTGCATATGCAGCTGAGGTCATGCCATCTGGTAACTTTAAAAAGGATAATATAATGGGGTATGGATGGACGCACAGCGTTTTGTGAGTAGTCTCAAAAGTTGTGAGGTGCTCCGGAGTATCACCCTCCGACAGGGGGTGTATCGAAATGCTGGAGGTGGCACTGCTCGGGAAGTGAGGAGTGTCCCCCGAGCTCCTTGCTAGTCCTTATATAAAGGTTTCACCAAAATCCACGATGAAAATCGGAGGTTTTTACAATGCTTGTTTATTGTTTCTTCATAAATCTTGTTATATTCACAAGAACATCATTAATTCATGAAAAGTCTTTCAATATTCGGAAGTGCACTCATATAAATCCCAATGCATTTCGGCATTACGAGGATGCCTTCTTCCAGGGGATAAATATCTGTCAATGAAGAAAAGAAAAAAACGAAACGTGTGTAAGAAAAAAGACCTTGGGTGTAAAAACGTGGCTGTGCTAATGTTAGTTAAAAGCGTGATTTATGAACGTGATGGTTAAACTAGGGATATCTGAAGCGGTAGGTAAAGACAGGGTGCCAAGTGAAAGTGAACAAGTTACGAGACCGGCGGTGAAATTTTAAGCCCAAGAATAACGAGAGCACCAGTGCACGCAAGTAAAAACATGCGAATTTAAAACTTAAGGTGATCGGGTGAAGGTTTATCTAAAGCGAAGCAACAGGTACCGGATGCTAACAGGCTTACCGTGGCGTGCACAGAAAAGTAGAATGTCGGTAACACGTTCGTGTGCCGGGTCCGAAAAGATTGTCAAATCCCGGAAGTATTTAAGGATAGGCGGTTGCTAGGTTGCCCGTGACGTTAATATGACGTGACAAGAAAATTAATCAAACAAAGAAATAGGACTGCGAAGTGAGATGGGAGGTTAAACACAGGAGGAAAAAATGGGTGAATCAGACCGTAATAAGTATAAACAGTAACATAACGTGGTGAAAACAAGGGGACTGGCTAACATGTTATCAAATTAGTACACAAAATCAAAATAAATGAAATAATAGTAAAAGATAATGTAGGTATCATAGACTGGATCAACATCTCGTAGAATTAGGATAGGGTAAATGAGGAAATATATGAAAATAAAAATAAAATTAATAATAAACTGGGGTATACAGAACTTTAAAAAGGACCCATCAACCCACAGTTCCCCATCTACATCTGAAAGGGGCGTATCTTGAAAATCGAAGCAACCCTTTGTCTGTTCCTCGGTAAGGAATATACAATCATGAGGCTCTTTTGATTGAGACTGAGTCACAGGATATGGCAACAAAGTAGCTGGGTTTAGAGTTGCACACCTCTTTAGGGTAATGTGAGGGGCCAAAAGTGTCAATTCGTATCCTGTCAGGGGAGCACTAGTTAAGTGCTGCGTTTTAGTCTGATTCAAAAGGGCATCTACTGCATGGGTTACTAGCACCAACAGTTTATGTGACAAAACTATCCCTTCACTCTGACGAATGGACACAGCTGTTGCTGCTACTGAACGAAAGCACCCAGGCAATGCATGAGCAACAGGATCAAGAACTGCTGAAAAGTACGCACAGGGATGCTGCTTGCCACCGCGTGTCTGTACTAAAACCGACAATGCACACCCATCTTTCTCGTGTACATAGAGTGTAAAGTCCTTTGTGTAATCTGGAGTGCCTAACACTGGTGCAGAACAAAGAGCTTGAAGTAACTGATGAAAAGCATTCTGACATTCATCTGTCTATGGAAGGGGCATTGGAGTGTCTTTAGTCAAAAGCGCTAACAGGGGTTTAACAATGTGTGAAAATCTTAATATCCATTGCCTGCAAAACGAAGTCAGACCAATGAATGCACAGAGATCTTTCAGAGTGGAAGGCACTGGTGTGTCCAAAATCGCTTGAATGCGATCTGGTGTCAATGCACGGCCCTCCTTAGACAGAAGGTGACCTAAATAGGTTACCTTTGGTCTACAATATTGCAATTTCTTCTGTGACACTTTATGATGGTGTGTAGCAAGAAAAGAAAGCAAAGACAAAGTACATTCTTCACACTGTTCTGGCGTATCGGCTGCCAACAAGATGTCATCAACATATTGTATGAGAGCTACTCCTTCAGGCAAGACGAAAGAATCAAGTTGTCTCTTCAATGCTTGACTGTAAATGCTAGGACTCTCGGTGTACCCTTGAGGAATTCTACAAAATGTGTACGATCGATTATTCAAAGTGAAGCCGAACAAATATCGGCTATGAGGATGAATAGGAATCGAAAAGAAAGCATTCTTCAAGTTGATCACAGTGAATGTAGTCGCTGTCGGGGGAACCAAAGTAAGAAGTGTCCTTATGTCAGAAACCAAAGGGTATTGGGGTACTACAATCTTGTTAACTTCTCGCAAATCAATAATGAACCTGTAAATCTGAGTGTCAGTGTCTTTTTTCAAAATAGGAAGAATCGGACTGTTGCAAACATTATAGGGAACTTCTTCCACAACCCCCACTTTAATCAAATCATGAACAATGTGCATAAGGGCTTCTTCTCCTTCTTGAGAAATTTTATATTGAGGCAATTGTGGCAATGAAGCGCCCTCCTTGACACTAATATGCACTGGTGGGATAACCATTTGCCCTACATCCGTGTCTGAAGTAGTCCACAAAGTACTAGGGAGTGAAGCTAATGCAATATCTTCTTTTACAAGACAAGATCTCTCAATCACGGGGTAGTTGTCATTTAAAATAACACGTACACCTTCAGGAGAACATCGTATTGTAGCCCTGAAATGTTTGAGCATATCAAGACCCACAATATTGTCTGGTGTGTTCGGAGAAAGGAAAAATGGATATGGAGCAGCAAACTTATTAACATGGAATGCAAGCGGTTGTGATAGCGGGCTAAGGGAAGGTGTTCCATCGAAACATATCGATGTAATAGTTAAGCCAGACAAGGGAGCCCTCAGAACCAAGTGTTTAGATAAGGTGCTACGAGTAGCTCCTGTATCAACCAGAAACTGATCAGTAGAACCCAAAACATGTGCTGTAACATAGGGACCCTTCTGATCTACTGGAACTTCAACTGATTCCTTACCCCATCCTTGGCAATCCTATGTATAATCGGAATCTTTAAAATCATACGGCCCATACACGGAAATTTGATATTGGTTTAGTCTATCGAATTTGTGTAACCCATTCTTTCCACGTCTTTTAGCATCAAATCTTGCACGATCATTTGTGCTTCCTCAAGGCCCTGAATATCCTGAATGATTTCTCATTTGTCCCCGTCCACGTGGATACTGCTGAGCGCGCAATACTAGACAATCAGAAGCCCGATGTCCAAATTTCTTGCAGTACCCACACCTATCAACAGACAAATTTGAACGAGTATAAGAAGAAAAAGACGAACCATAAGATCCACGTCCACCTCTATTATTACTTCAATCATTTCCTCTAGAAGGCGGACCATAGACCTGAGACAACATAACCTTAGTTTTCAATTCCTTTATCCTCATTACCCTTTGCTTCAAGTTCCTGCCAATCATAATATTGAGCCATAGTTAAAAGAGAAACCGGAGAAGAGGTAGTCCAAGAGCTCTCACTGGCCTTAAGGCGACTAGCTATTCCTGGCAACAGGTTTGCGACATATTTATCAATAAACAAATGCCTGCCTGTGTCATCCGTGAATGATTGGCCACTAAAATCGTGGAATGCCCCCTCAAAGCGTGTAAAAAAGTCCGACACCGATTCATCTGCCTTTTGCTTGCAAGAGGCTAATACAGTCCAATCTATCTTGTTAGGAGGAATAATCGTTTTCAACTTTACTATTATAGCTGAAGAAAGATCTAAAATGAACTGACATGGTTTCTGTGCAGGTTCCCTCTCTACATCCAGTCGTTCTAAATCTTTCCATAATGCCCCAAAAGTCGCATGATCATCCACCTTACGTACAGTTCTCCACATATCAGGGGCTAATATTAATCCGAAAAACAGATCAATATCAGGCAGAGTCATAGTACAAGAACTAATAACACCCTCAACTTCCTCATTAGAAGCTGTTGGATTTTTCCACGGATCGGGCAATGCAGTTTTAAGAGCCATACCATCCGCTCTATTCCAAGGAGTGTAAACTCAATTATAAATAAAATAACCCTTTGTATCAGAGGAAGCCTTATCATCACTCGTACCCGCTCCTTTAGGAGGAACATACAAAGGTGCGGCGTCCTCTATAGGTTTCGCATGAACTATCATAGTCTTATCTGTTCCGAAGATAGAAGCTTGTGCCACACCGGTCTGAGGTGTTTGTGCAGCGGCATCTGCTGCCATTTTCTCCTCTCACAAACGGACTGTCTTAACAAGTAATTTAACCAATTGCCTGATTGAGTCAGCCACCTGAGAAAAGACAAAAAGACCATCACGCCTTTGCTTACAATCATTTGCTATATCAACAGGCTCCAAATCGTCAGAATGTTTCCTAAACCGTTCAACAACTTCTGCGGCAAACACTTCTGTAAAATATACTTGCTCCCTTTCCTGCCAATCGTTCATGTCATGTAAATGTTCAGAAGCAGAAGCAGTACTACGGGCGGATTTGCGAGCAGCAGATCTAAGCTCAGCAGAAAGCGCAGTAGTCAACATAGAAAGAGTAGCTTGTGCTTTATCCTGATCTGTAGGAGAATCCTCATCTGACTTATAAGGAGCAGAAGAAAAAATATATGGAGGCGGCGAACGATCTAATAACAAAAAATCATCTTGATGTTTATTCAGAATAGTATAGAGTGGTCGCCGAACAGCTTATTGGCCAGTTACCTGTAAATGGCGCTCCCTATCTGCTCTCTCTTTTAGTTCTTTTATTTCTTTATTTTTCATTTCTACTGCTTTAGCATGGATGTTCTTTATTTATTTATTTATGCATTTTGTAGAGCGCACAAATACCCAAGGGTGTCTCGGCGCTAAGGACTGACGGCAAGATAGGTAGTTACACTGGATTTATTGATTAAAAAGTCAAGTCATTATCTGTTTCCTGAAGGTGAGCAACGTAGGGCTGGTCTTGATGTGGAGGGGGAGCTTGTTCCATAGTTTGGTAGTGGCACAGAGGAAAGGACACTTTCTTTGTGCGAGGAACAGTCAGGGGATTGGCAGTGGAAGATTGTAATTGTCTGGGAGGATTATAGGGGCGAAGGGATTGTTTAAGGAAATCAGGTCCGGTGGAGTGAATGGCTTTATAAGCAAGGCATAATGCCTTAAATTTAGTTCTGTTTCTGACCGGCAACCAATGGAGTTGGCGTACTACTTTGGAGATGGGTCTAAATTTGGGAGTGCCTGTCAGAAGCCTGGCTGTTGCGTTCTGTATCAGCTGAAATTTGTTGAGAACTCTTTCTTGTGCGTTGAGAAATAAACTATTGCAATAATCCACTTTGGACATGATGAGAGTGCTAATCAAGGTTTTAGCGGCTGAGGATGGGAGGTATGGGAGATGTTTTTTTAGGATTTTAATGGTGTGGAAGGCTGAGGAGACTACAGAATTGGCATGCTGCATAAATGACAGTTTAGTGTGAAAAATGACCCCGAGGTTTCTTACTTTTTTGACTGGGGCAGGGGGGTCCCTAAGCATGCTGGCCACCATTGAGAGGACCAGGCGGGTGTGAGATTGCCGAAAATCATCACTTCTGTCTTGCTGGAATTCAGTCTAAGGGAGTTGTCCGCCATCCATGAGCTTATAGCAGGCATTCCCTTCTGAAAGTTGGCAGCAACCCTAGCACCATCGTTGTGTATTGCTAAAACTAATTGGGTGTAGTCAGCGTATGAGGTAATACCCATGTTATAGGTTTTGATGACCCTCGCCAAGTCCGACACGTAGATATTAAACAGGGTCGGGCTTAGCGAGGATCCCTGGGGTACCCCGCAAGGAAAAGTGAATGGGGGGGGAGGTGAAAGTGCCAAGCTTGACTGATTGTGATCGATTAGCCAGGAATGATGCGAGAAGATCTTTGGCCCTATGACTGACACCTAGTGCAGCGACACGGTGGATTAGAGTTGCATGGTCGACCGTGTCAAATGCTGTCAAGAGATCCAGCAGGACGAGAACTGCGGCTCCTCCAGTATCCATTATTTTTATGATCTCATCAGAAGCCTTAATGAGGGCGGTTTCTGTGCCGTGTCCCTTTCTGAAGCCAAGCTGGGTATCATCTAATAGCTGGTGTTGCTCGATGTAATGAGCCAGTTGGATGTTCATAACTGTCTCTGCAATTTTTGTTGGTAAAGGCAGGGAAGCAATAGGTCTATAACTAGCTGTGTCAGAAGGGTAGAGGTTGGCTTTTTTGAAAAGAGGCTTAATGACTGTATTTTTCCAGATGGACGGGTACATACCAGTTTTGAACATGGAATTTAGTATGTTAGCTAGATTGTGTCCTATGAGAACAGGGTTGATTTTCAACGAGGGGGGGGCATGGATCTTCAGGGAGCCAGATTTCATAGAGGAGATGGGAGGAGTGATGAAGTCAGGGGAGACTATGTTGAATTCATCAAAGGTTGGAGGAGTGTGTATGATAGTGGAAGGGGAATGAGGAGTGTGAACGATAGTGGAAGGGGAATGAGGAGTGTGAATGATAGTGGAGTTTGAAGAAGCCGGGGAAGCTGTAGAGATGTTGGAATTAGTGGTGTCAACTGAAGAGTTACTTAGAGCAAAGTTATTGTAAATGGTGCACATTTTCTCTTGGAAGTATGCAGCTAATGAGTCACAGAGTGATTGAGTGGCGGTGATTGGAGGGGTTGATCCATGTCCAGAGAGTTTGGATACTACTTGGAAGAGCTGTTTGGGGGAGTTTTTGCTGATTCAATTGGGTTGCAGAAGAAATTACTTTTGGCTGTAATTAGAAGGCGTTTGGAATCACCAAGGGATTGTTTGCAAAGAGCTTTATGGGAAGGATCATAGTGTAGGCGCCAGCGACGTACTAGATGTCGGCATTTTAGTTTTGCGCACCTAAGGGTCTCAGTGAACCAAGGTGCAGAAACAGTCCTACAGTTACGAGACCTGCATTTAATCTTTTGCTGTTCTTTTTCAAGCAAGGCTTGTTCACGCTTCATTCGTTCACGCACTTCTTTCTCCCACATTCGTACACAGTCAAACATATCTTGCCTTGTCTTTCGCTTAAACATACATTGTTCCACATACTGAATCTTTCGTAAATCAAATGACCCATGCATAGGCCAATGCAACTCAGGATCCTTACGACTATATTTATTCGATAAAGTGCTGTACATTATAGAAGAAATACCATATTTAATATACATATCCCTATTAGGCGTCCCCTCCGGGGGGGCGGTTGTGCTTCATCAAGTCTCAAACTGGTACCACTACAAAAGCAACACATCCTACGAAGTGTGCTGGAAACAGGCATGCCAAAAATAGTGAAGAATATGCAGTATTATAACTGTAGGAGAGTAGGGTCTGCTTTCCTATGGTCACCCCATTTTTTTGCTTCACTGGTTTTCGACTTAATGTGGCTGTGGGCCTGCTAATCAGACCCCCAGCCTGCTGTTCTCTCTCTAAATTCACAACCCTGTACTTTAGGTGCATAACCAATTGGACATTGGGTCACCTTATCAGCCCCTGTACAGTGTACTATAGGTACCCGGGGCATAGGTGCATCCAGGGCCTACCAGGGGCTGCAGCATGTATTATGCCACCCCTGGCTGGCCATCTAAACAGACACAACTGGCTGCACGACAGCTGGGGCAAGGTGGTGTAATCACCCCTTGCTTAGATATAGTATTCCTATATCTAAACCTATATCTGGACACATATACACCTATAAGTCACTCCTATGGCAGGCCTTAACAATCCTGGAGGCAGAGTGCTTGGTTTTATGTGAGATGGTGCTCTAGCATGAGCTGAGCCTGTCTGCAGCTTTTTAACCAACTCCCGTAGCTGTTCTGGGATATTGCCATACCATATACTCTTAAGTGCATTATAATCCTCGCGGTTACTTGCTAACTTTAGTTTGGCTTTATCAAAACATGTCGTGAAAGGTGTCATTCGCTTTGGAATACTACCCCCTCGCCAGTTCTGGCGACGGGGGTATCATTCCACCCTTCTAGAGGGGGAAGACGTTACTTTGCTTAAACACAGTTAAATATAACCAGAGCCTCAGCATCACAAAATGGATGCTGCCTACGAGTGGGGGATGTGGTACACCTGGTTTCGCTTTATGCGGACGATGCGTTGTTCTACCTGACCTCCCCGCGGGAGTCGCTGCCGATCCTGTTACGCCACTTGGAACGCTTTGGTGCAGCTTCTGGGCTGCGTCTTAATCCTGAGAAATCCCTGATCTTTCCCCTTGCGGGATGCGGTGAAGACCCTCGTGTGGGTTTCCCGCCCCTGGGGCTGCGGTGGGAGATGGAGGCCTTCCGCTATTTGGGTATTCAGGTGGCTGTCTCTGATGAACAATTGCTGGCCCGCAACGCCGACCGTGTGCTCAGTTCCCTACAACAATCTGTGTCCTTTTGGAATACGCTTCCTCTCTCCCTCATGGGACGATTGGCCGTCTCAAAGATGGTGATGCTGCCTAGAATATTGTATATCCTACAGAATACCCTCTGTCCTCTTCCTCCTCGAATTTTCAACAAGCTAAACACGATGCTTACCTCCCTGCTTTGGGCAGGCAGACGCAGCAGAGTTGCGCTGCGCACGATGGTCAGGCGCTGGGAGGAGGGGGGCTTGGAGGCCCCACGCTTTGATCTCCACTATTACGCGGCCCAACTTATACCGGCTGCGCGCTGGTTCGCGGGCGCGGAAAATTGGGAATTGCAACTCCTGGCTGGTAGCGCAGATGAGAGGGCGTTGCAATTGGCTCTGATGCGTGGCAGAGGTGCGGATGGCAACCTGCCGTATATTGTTCGGCATACTGCGGGGATCTGGCAGCGAGTGGTGGAAAGAGTGCTGAGACGGGCCCCTTTTCATAGGGAGCTGCCGATATGGATATTGGCACCGGTCGCTCTAATGGAAGAGCACATGTCGTTTCGGGAATGGCGTGAGGGCGGCTGCGACACATTGGCAGACTTATATCCAGACGAGTCCTTTGTGACCCTGGAAAGAGCTGTTGAGGCCTTCAGTCTTACGGGGGGCCAATACCTTCACTATGGAGGCCTGCGGGACATGGCGAGAGCGACGTGGCCACAGTTCCCTGAGGCGCCCCAGGTGTCCCATACTTTGAATATCTTGCTATCGTGCGGCGCGGGACGGCGATTGATAACGCCTTTCTATACAGCGATGAAAAGCGACTCGGCGCCTCCGGTGTCTCCGTCCTGGGCGGCGTGGGAGGCAGATTTAGGGGTTGCCTTGGACCCGGGACAGCGGAGGCGGATAGGGACGCTCACCAAGAAGGTATCGTGTAACGCACGTTTCAAATTAATCCATTTTAATTTCATGCACCGCACTTACGTAACCCCAGTTGCTCTGCGCCGTATTGCGGCGGACAAATCGGATGCCTGTCCTCGGTGTGGTTCAGCAGGAGCCCGATTTCTCCATCTAGCTTGGGAGTGCCCACTAGTCGGGGACTTCTGGAGGGTAGTGGTGGCCTACATCCGGAGGGTCACGGGACTGCGTCTTGACCTGTCCCCGATCCATTGCTTGTTAGCCCTGGTCCCCAAACCTAAGAAGAGGAATCTGTCATATAAAATGCTGCAGCTGCTCTTAGTGCTGGCTAGACGGCGGGTGGCTATAACCTGGATGGGACAAAGGGCGCCAGATATGACATTATGGCTTCGGGATGTGGGGGAATGGACATTGGCTGAAGAAACGCACATGCAGCATACGCGTAGGGATGAGCGGCTACAGGAGGACTTACTTGCATGGCGTATGATGTGTGCGGTGGGGTCGACTGACAGCGACTCCGATGCTACTAGTGCTGCATTGTTCTCGTCCGAGGAATCGGGACCTGAGGAAGGGGGGGCGGGGGAAGGGGAGGGAGAGTAGGGGCTGGGGTACTACCCTGATGACTACGCACATGTTCCTTATGTCAGTTTCTGTACTTGCACTGTATCCCGTGGATCTGATTCTTGCGTTTCCTGTTCTATCTGCAACTGTTGGAGCCGGGCTGGGGGGGTGAACTGCGTACACATGTATTTTCTGTACCTTGATGCCAATTTTGGGGAGGGAACGTATTGTTTATTCTGTCGAAACAATAACGTTTTTTTTTCTTCACCCTTAAAAAAAAAATGGATGCTGCCACCACAGACACAAGTCTGACCTCCTGCTGCCGACCGAAACTCAGCAGAGGAGGCCTGGACAAAGGGTTTCCTGTCACAGGGAGGTGTTACACCACCCCAGACAGGAGATAGTGGATTGGGGCAGGGAGGGCTGAATGAAACTAGACACTGCCTGGGGCGCACAAGGCGTCCCATGCATAGCCCAGTTCAAACCAGTGCTGGGGCACTCCAGCCCCAGCTCTGGCGTGAAACTGGGCAAAAGGAAAGGGGTGTAACCACCCCCTTCCTGGGTACCACCCATAGGAGGGACCTAGCAGGTGATCCAGCCCCTTGATTTGGAATAAAGGTAGGAGCTGTGCCAATGCAAACTAGATCATCCTGACTGAAACTTTGAAACGAAACTCTGGACCCTTCGACATCCTACTCAACGTAGAAGACTGAAGAATCTCCCTTGTGGTCAAGGAGTGGCCACCCTGTGCAAACAGGCACCATCAGCGCATCGAGACTTCCTTTGCCGTTGCTCCCGCCGGAGCTCGAACGACAGAGACTGACAAGACCTGGACTCCCAGACTTCCAACAGCCCGATCCACAGTCCTAGCAAAGCTTAGACCCGTGGAGGCGACGTGAGACATGGGACCGGCCATCTTGAAAAGTCGACGAAGTGCTTCCTGTGCAGCTCCTGAGGCACCCTCGATGTTGTGCTTTGGGTTTGAGAAGCCCCAGCCTCGAGCAGCCTGTGCTCCAAAGATCACCTCTCCACACTCTCTGAATGCTGCGTGGGGCCCTTTTGCACTTTTCCGGCTTGACGCGTTGTCCGGTCGCTTGCCCGTTGGCTAGTGGCCTCTGTGACGACGATCCAGCTCCTCTGAACAGGAGCCATCGATCTGACCTTCCCGGTCCAATCAAGAAGACATCTTCGAGTCTTGCGTGGGTTGCATTTGCCAAGGCTTGGTGACTCAGATTCGAGAACCGGCACCGCCGACAGCAAGAGCCGTCGTGGGACAGCTCGTGTTCACCAGCTGGTCATCCTCGATCCTTCCTGGTCCACGTGGCAGCGGAGACAAACTACTCGACAGCACCTGATCGCAACCCGACATTGCCTGGTTCCGTCCTGGTTCCATCCTGGTCACTGGCTAGTGACCTAGACTCTGTCCCCTCTGCTTCTAGGTACTCTACATCTTCGATCCACCCTTGGATCCAACCGGACTCTTCTCTCCTGGCCGCCTGCAGCATCTTTTCCTCCAGGCTCCATAGAACTTCACGACGAAACCCAACACACTTTGGCACCTATGCACCCGCTTCCTGTGGGTGAGGTAACAATATAACTCCGGTGCTCCTGTAGTGGTTTACACCTCTAGTGTCCTAGTTTTAAGTGGCTAAGTTCAAGTCCAGTCGGAAGACTCCTAAACCTATAACTTTCTGATTTTTACGCACCATTGACTTGTATGGTAAACGCGGTTGCCTATAGACACTGCACTCGCATCCTGCTCCGACTCTAACCACCTGAAGTGCATCCTGCTGAACACCCGCTCGGTCCACAGACACGCCACTGAACTCTGGGACCTACTCGACACTGCATCGCCGGACGTCGCCTTCCTTACAGAAACCTGGATGAACGCCTCATCAACGCCCGACATCGCCATAGCCATCCCGGACGCTTACAAGATCATCCGAAAAGACTGCACTAACCAAACAGGAGGAGGCATCGCCATCGTCCATAAGAACTCCATCCGAATCACGACCAGCACCGACGATAACCTCGCTACCGCCGAACACCTTCACTTCCAGATCTACACCTACCCCAGAACCACACTTAGAGGCACTCTCATCTACAGACAACCAGGAACCCGCACACAATTCAACGAAGACATCACTGTCTTCATCAGCCCACATGCCCTCACCTCCGAGAACTACATTCTACTGGGAGACCTCAACTTCCACCTGGAAAAGAAAAACGACAGCAACACCACCACCCTTCTGGACAACCTGGCCAATCTCGGACTCAAACAACTTGTTGACACCCCCACCCACCTTGCCGGACACACGCTCGACCCTATCTTCACCTCCAGCAAACACATCTCCTTCGATCACACCACAGCTCTCCATTGGATGGACCACAGCTGCATTCACTTCAGCTACAAAAAGACCTCGACCCATAACCCCCCACAACCTATTCCTCGAAGAAACTGGAACAAAATCACCACCGACCAACTCTTCACATCGCTTAACCAAAACCCTCCTGCCATATCATCGGACCCAAACCAAGCTGCCACCGAACTCACACAATGGATCACCTACAGCACTGACGAATTAGCACCCTTGAAAAACAACCAGATCAAACAAGGTAGCAGAAAGGCCCCCTGGTTCAACGATGACCGTAAGAAATCCAAGAAGCTATGTCGTACTCTTGAGAAAACCTGGAGAAAAAACCCAACCACTAACAACCTGACGACCTTCAAGGACGCCACCTGCAAACACCACCAATTGATCCGAGCCACCAAGAAATCAGCATTCAAGGATCGAATCGACAATAACGCCCACAACAGCAAGGAACTATTCAACATCGTCAAAGAATTTACTAACCCCACCGCAGGCACCAACGACATCACTCCCTCCCAAGACCTCTGCGCTCTTTATCCTCTTTCTTCCACAACAAAATCGCCGACATACATAACAGCTTCGAAAACCAGTCCGAAGAACAGCCCACTCCACCCACCTCCGAACCAAAACAGCACCCTCACAACCTTTGTGCCTGGAACCCAATCACTACTGAAGACACCATCCGCCTGATGAACTCCATCCACTCAGGATCGCCAACCGACCCATGTCCCCACCACATCTTCAACAAAGCAGACTCCATCATCGCACCCCATCTCCGCGATGTCATCAACTGTTCCTTCAACTCCGCTACCTTCCCAGAAAGCTGGAAACATGCCGAACTCAGCGCCCTTCTGAAGAAACCCACAGCAGACCCGTCTGAACTTAAGAACTACCGCCCCATCTCGCTCCTCCCATTCCCTGCCAAAGTCATTGAGAAAGCCGTCAATAGTCAGCTCGCCGCCTTCCTTGAATCCAACAATTCCTGCGACCCCTCACAGTCCGGTTTCCGAGCCAAACACAGCACCGAAATCGCCCTCATCGCAGCTACAGACGACATCCGAACGCTACTGGACAACGGAGAAACAGTTGCCCTCATCCTACTTGACCTCTCCGCCGCCTTCGACACAGTCTGTCATAGCACCCTCGTACAACGCCTCAGCAACGTCGGAATACAAGGAAAAGCTTTGGACTGGATCATCTCGTTCCTCGCTGGGAGAACCCAGAGAGTCCGCCTCCCCCCATTCAAATCTAAGGCCACCGAAGTCATCTGCGGTGTACCACAAGGATCTTCACTCAGTCCCACCCTCTTCAACGTTTACATGAGTCCCCTCGCATCCATCGCGCGACAACACAACCTCAACATCATCTCCTACGCAGACGACACCCAGCTGATCCTCTCCCTCACCAAAGACCCAAACACCGCCAAAACCAATCTACACGAAGGAATGAAAGAAGTAGCCGAATGGATGAAGAACAGCCGTTTAAAACTAAACTCGGACAAAACGGAAGTCCTCATCTTAGGATCATCCCCCTCCGCCAGGGACGACTCATGGTGGCCACCGGCCCTGGGTACAGCACCTATACCTATAGATCACGCACGTAATCTGGGCTTCATCCTAGACTCCTCCCTCTCGATGACCAGAGAAGTCAACGCCGTCTCATCTTCATGCTTCAACATCCTTCACATGCTCAAAAAATCTTCCGTTGGATCCCCACCGAAACAAGAAAGACAGTCACCCACGCACTGGTCACTAGCCGACTGGATTATGGAAATACACTCTACGCCGGAACCACAGCCAAACTACAGAAAAAACTCCAACGCATCCAAAACGCCTCAGCCAGACTCATATTGGACATCCCCAGTCAAGCTCACATTTCCGGTCACCTGAAAGGCCTCCACTGGCTCCCCGTCAACAACAGAATAACGTTCCGTCTCCTCACCCACGCACACAAGGCCCCGAATGCCTCAACACATGACTGTCCTTCTACACACCCACCCGCCAACTACGATCATCAAACCAAGCCTTCGCCGCAATTCCGCGCATACATAGATCCACCATGGGAGGAAGATCCTTCTCCTACTTAGCGGCCAAAACCTGGAATCCTCTCCCCACTCACCTCCGCCTTACACAGAACCACTTCTCCTTCAGAAAGCAGCTAAAAACCTGGCTATTCGATAAGTAATGCACACACCCTCCCTCAAGCGCCTTGAAACCCTCTGGGTGAGTAGTGTGCTATACAAATTCCTGAACTTGAACTTGAACCTGTGGGCCTCCTATGTCCTAACCTTCGTTAATCCAGTGTAGGCCCAGCGATTCCCAAGGCCCTAGGCCTGTTCATTGTTCGTGACGTGGTACTTATACCACTTTCTTAATATACCACCTGACCTATCCATAATTGTGAAGCTTATTGTATGTTATACTGTGTTCTTTGTTTAACGCTTGTGCTTCTGTGCTCATAAAGAGTATAGGGGATTATTCGAGAAATAAATACATATATTTTGTGATATATAACTTGTGTGGTGTCCTTTCATTTGGTATTTCAAAGGTTTGCATATGATAAAACAGCTGGCTTCGCATGCCCTCTTGAGTTTAGCCTAAGACTGCTTTTGTCCATGCTACCCCTAGGATAGCTGGTCTATTGCAATTCATATATCAATCCCATACAAATCCAAGTGGGCCAACACAAATTCCAAAATTCCAGAGCCACAGTAAGCGTTACTAAACTACCTTACCAATCCCAGGCATCAAAAACCAACAGCAAGTGCCGCATAACGACTCTTACCAATCATTTGGTGTCCAGGTTCCAACTGCCAAGTTCTCAAAATCGACCAAATGGTCACTGCAGGGCGAATCTACAGAAGAGATCTCAGTCTAGGACCGGCACCACCTGGAGGGTCAGATCAGAAAGAGAGGAAAAACGCTGTGGTTGCCAAGACGCGGGCAGTGATCGTCCAAAGCGAGATTCCAATCCTCCGTTTCGACCACTCCTTCGGGCATCCGAGTCGCCGATGAGCCCCACGTGTCGGGCGCCAATTTGTAGTGGTGGGCCTCAGCAAGGCCTACCAGTGCTAGGGGTTCGCCCTTCTCTGCACAAGTCCTCAGACCAATAGGATAGAAGTTGGCACAGAAACTGGAATATAATACAAAGTATTTATTAACCTCATGAGGTGGAACTACATTCACACAACACCCTTCGGTAATGTATGAAGTAGCACACTGAATGGAAGGAGCTTGGTCCTTTTATACCGACACAGGGGCTCAAAAAAAGTCAGTACAAGTACAAGAAAAAGGTTTTAGGTAAATATAAGGTCATACAGAAAATGCACAGTCAACAAGTGGGAGGAGCTAACAGTTGCTAATTCTTGTGAACACATCCTGACAGTTACAGACTAACAGCAGCTGCATGGACAGCTGTAAGCTCAACTGAGCATGTGCAAAGTGGAAGAGGCTAAATATAACTTGTCTCTAGGCAGATTCCAAGAGCAGACAACAGCAAGGTAGGACAGAGCACATGGCACGCACGTGGTAGCACATGGCAGACAAGATGGCTGCCAGAAATACAAAATGGATTCCACAAAACGGATAAGATAACTTCTAAATACAGGATGGCTTCTGCTAATGCTAACCTAATCGCTGCCAATTTACAACAGTGTGACAATTCAAACTATTAGCAGAATCCACCAAAACGTGTCGATGCTAGGTTTGAACTGGATCTAATTGCAAAGAGTAACTGTGATGAATTGATGTCTATTCAACAGGACTCAGATTTTATGTTGGACATTGGATCAGAATATATAACAGGATTTTAGATGCTGTGCGTTAGGGTACTCCCCGCTATGAGCTGTGGTTTATTTTATTTGATTGAATCATATCTGTTTTTATCTCGTATATACTGTAATTCAATCTTATGTACAAAATGTGTACATAAGTTTTCTTATATATGTCAATCGTCCTATGTGTATAGCTGGAATTTAGTAGACGTCTTAAGAATTTTTAAAAATATTAATTAAAGTCTGTGATGTGATATTTCTATCTTGGTGGTATACCTGTATGTTTAATGGCTGCTTGTAGATGTAAGTGAATAAGGCAGGGTAAAAGGTGATTTTATTCTGCAGTGATATTTTCTGATTCCTACAATTCAAACTATTCCAGGACCCCACAGCTATAAGAATTGCTTGGGCGGCAGGTATTAGTCATTTTTAATATAAATTGAATTAATAAACAACTGTTGAAGAACTTATCACTAAATTATACCGACAGTGTCACCATGTTGCAGACTGTCTTAAGTGTCGCTGTTGACAATTAAGTAGCGGTGCCGAGCACTGGAATTCACCGGCTCAAATTAAGCACTGCTCAGAGCCGTAGCATACACCTGACATGAAACAAACAAACCTGCTGCTCCATAATCGTTAATGTTGGACTGACATCTGCCCCTTGTTCCAGATGTTAATCCTAGAATAGTTTTAATCTATGATTGGATTGGGTAACTAGAGTGGCATACGCTCTCGTAACTGCCAACTCCATCCTTTTATCCACTGGATCAGATGGAGAAGTATCTTTTGAAAATATGGCAAAGTATACCTTTGGGAGAGAAACTGGAAACTTGGAGAGAAACTGTGGAAAAGCATGTTTTTCTACCTCCTTCCATGGCGTATCATGATCTTTGTAGTAGCTCTCTGCAGGGGTGGTCTCTGGTTCCTTTTCCTTGATGACAGCAAAAGAAATCTCCAAACTCCTCCAATAGTGGGGCTTCATGAAAGTCCATGTTTGTTCTGCTATGTTAAACACAGAGTCGTGAATGAAGGTGTGTGCAAGAGTTTTTGAAAGGAGGGCTTCTTCTCTCTTTAAAAGCAGCCGCCACAGCCCTCTCAATCCTGCGCTGTGTGTCTCTTAATGTGGGGGGTACTTCAGAGAGCCCCTCCTCTCTGCATCAGAATACTTCTCCTCTTAGATTTCATTCCATTTGTTCCGCAGCAGTCAATGTATATTACTTTCAATATCATCAACATTTGGAATCGTTTTACTTATTGTATTTCCATATTGTCACATTCTCAAGTGTTGTTTGTATATTTCATTATTATCTTTTTGTTTTATTATTATGTAACTTCTTATAAATGTTTTAATAAACAAACTTAAAAAATGAATGGTCCTCCACATTCATACGGTGCCACCTAGCAGTACAATTTTGTGCTGCTCCATCGTAGCCAATACTAACCACCAGCAGAAACAAATACGCACTGAATAAGCTCTAAATTATTTGCACCATTCATAGAGGCAGCAGCCTGCTTACTCGTGTAACTAAGCAGACCCACAGCAAAATCCATACATTGAGAAAAAAACTACAAAAACCTTCACTTACCTGTGACTGGTGACTATACCTCTTGTAGGAGGAAACAACAGGATGTGAGGTCAATGTACTACTTTACATGTAATCACGCCACATAAAGAGACACGCAGCCATATTGGAAACAAGTGTTTTTTGATCTAGGGCCAGTTGTAGGTAGCCAATACCGATCGCTAACGCTGAAATTCGCAGAATTTCAGTGTTTGCCATTGGTATTTGACTGAGAGCAATGTAGGTGAGTTTAAACCTACTAGCAAAATAAGGAATCGCAAAATTGCGATTCCTTATTTTTCTCTTGCATTTAAGGAATCGGAAATTGTGGTTCCTTAAATGCAATATAAGTAGCACAAAAGAAAGTGCACTTTAGCCTTAAGGAATCACTAGTTTTTTTTTTAGTTTTTTTTTTAGCCTTAAGGAATCACTAGTTACCACCAACTTCAAGTTGGTGGTAATTTGCGATTTCCTTTAAAAAAACACTTTTTTGCTTTTTTTAAAGAGCCATGTGGCACACATCCATGCCCTTAGGCAGACCCCCCAGGATATTGCGGCATAGATTTGCAAATTTAGCGGCACAAAAATGGAAATTTAGCGGCACAAAAATGGAAATTTAGCGGCATTATTGCGGCACTTTATTTTACTTGAAATCATTTCTTTTCAGCCTTAAATCAATGTAAAGTAATTTATCTGAGTTTTCCACTGTGAAATAGGCATGTTTAAAGAGTTTGTTGCTCTGCAGAAGCACAGCTCCCATCTACACCTGCGGAGAGGGGGCCCTATTACTTTTAGCACCCTTGAATGCACCCCTGCCGGGGCACTGCTGACTACTGGACCCCACCAGAATGTGCTACACCTGTGGGCCAAGAGGAGTGTTTTCCTCGGGCCGGAGTGACTGTTCTTTACCAATCTGCTCGTCTCCATCTGCACGTGACTTAGGTTTTGAATGAAGTCCACAATTAAGTAACAGCAGAGGGGTGTGTACAGGGCTTTAAGTAGCATGGAAGACCTGGGGGGGTGAGTCTCTCATAGAGGCGTGGCCGATTTAATTAAGGTTGTGGCTTAAAACACTTATGCTAAAAATCTACATTTAGTATAGTGTGGTGCCCCGAATGGTGCTTTGCTGCTACTGTCCATTCATCCATATATAACATAACGTGACCATGCAATTGATGACCTGCATATGTCTGCACTCCAGCACTCCCTCTGATAGATAATATGCCGTACACGGCTCCCATGGCTGGAAACTGACTTGCTCCCTCATTAATCGAAATGAGAATTTGTAATGCAAACTTAGTCTCTCACAACTTTGCCAGGAGGAAGCAGATATTGGAAGGTGGCATGTACTGACATGTGCGCGCACAGGCAATAAGAGGGCATTGTTTGTTTTGCTGTCTCCCGGTAAACACTTTTTTGGAAATACCGCAGCCGAAATTGTATATAATGTGGCCATCTCGCTAGTCAGATGACTTTGCGATTTTTGCATCAATCGTGAAATGCTGGAGAGTCTGATTAGTATATAAGAGAAAGAGGCAACCCGACCATGTGAGCTGTGATATTCAACCCTGACACCCAGCACTACTCATCCAGCTGAAAGGTATTCAAGCCGATCATCCCCACTAAGGTGGGATAGGAGAAAACCCCTCATCTGTTCACCAAACAGTGCCAACAACTTCCCCAAAGCAAGGGTTTACGTCTATGTGACCAAGCATATAGTGCAAGATTATACTGCATTCAATGGCCTTGGTAGGAATGGGGCCCATCTGAAGGGTTTGGGACCCCTGAAGAGTTGTCCCCTCCCATGTTATGCTCCTGCCAAGTCCTTTGGGCCTTTCAGTGGTGCTGACCTTTGGCAAACTCCCATAGTCATTGAACACAGCAGTCCACCATCTGACCACAGCAGAAGATAGACTAGTACCCGCATAGCCGAGGGGCGGGGGAGAGGTATTCCTCCCTGTGCCTAAAAATGAATGTGTCTTTCAGTAATGCAACTATTGCTCATGTGAAGGGCTCTGATACCTTTGTGTCGAGTTTGTGCTATATTAAACCGCAACAACAAAAAGGACCTGTAGGGCTGTCTTCGGCTCTAATACCAGCCAGTAAGGACACGTAGAGTGGAGCTGTCCCTCCAATTCATCCTTCTTCTAGTGAAGGCTGAGAGAGCAGGGACACCCTCAGTAACCCCTTATGGCAGGGCCTTGCACTGTACAGCTGGCTCTCACACATACATGCCTTCATTTTTAAATAAAAAGAGGGAGATTTTGATAGAGAATAAAAAGGGGGGCTTTATTTTCATCCTTTTGGTACATTCAGGCACAGGAAATTCTAGGCAGCAGACAGTTAAAAAAATAATTTGGGGCTTAAAAAATGGATGTCTCCTGCCTGAACCAGGTCTGCTGGTATGCATGCTCTGGTACACAGCTCTTGGTTACTCCATAGATGGCAGTCGCTGTGGTTAGTTTTTTCCAAATGAATATATCTCGTTTAAAACTGCAAGGTGCCTCAGCAAGGTGTCAGACAGCAGGCCTAGCCCTTGGATTAATGTTGCTCGACAACAGTTAGAGGACAGCAGAGCTACCCATTGTGATACTCATGTAAACTTCAGCTACAACTCGATGCAGATAATTATTTCAAGCACAAACACCAGCCCTTTGCTTTAACAGAGCTTCTGGTGTTTATAATACACAGAGACAGAACGTAAAAGCAGAGATTAGAGATGAAGGTCATTCATACAGAAACCCTCCATTCCTCTATCCCTTCCCCTGCACCGCTCCTGCCACGGGCAAATAGGAACTGGAAAGTGAAGGAGGGGGGCTAGAGCGAAGAGACAGCAAGAGAAGTGGGAAGGAGTCTAGTAGGGGGAGGGATGCTATCACGGCGAGGGTTAAAAGAGAGGCATGCGCAGCTGAGAATGCAGCCTCTTAATGTGTACAATCGTGTCAATGGGCAGGGCCCACTGACAAGAACGTACTTTGTGTTTCTTTTCTGTAGTGACGTGTGCGCGTACAGCCAATAAGATGTAAGCATTTTTTTTATGCCTCCCGGAGACCTTTCGCGGTAATCATGCTCCTTTGCCGATTTTGCGATTATTTTGCGAATCGCGAAATCGCGATAAGCTGGAGGGTCTGCTTAGGGCATGTATGTGCGCCACATGTGCACACATGCACACTTCAGGGGTGCAACAGGGTGTCCTTTTGACACCCTTGAAATAACTCCAGCTATTTGTGATTCTGTAATACCGAATCGCAAATAGTGAATATCTTCCCATTCATTCCTATGGGCCTCCTTCCCCATAGGAATGAATGGCTAGGTATTCCTTATTAATGAATCTCAATTTGCGATTCGTTATTAAGGAATTTTATGGAATCGCTAATATTTTAGTGATTCCTACCTACATTCAATTTAGTGAGTCCTTAATAGCGATTCGAAAAAATCGCTATTAAGGACTCGCTAAATTGAATTTACCTACATCTGGCCCCTAGTCTCACGACACTACAGTGATTATTGTTGCAACAGGAGCCTTTACTCATAGAGTAAGGACTGTGATGGGGACGCAGGACATGGAAGCGCGGCACTGGGAGATGTCCTGCAGAGTGGCATTGTGAATGTTCCTAAATGGCAAAGAAGGGAGTGGTGGTTCACACAAAAAGGAATACCATTGTGATTACTAGAATGATAGGGCATTGATTTCTGCTCATGTATTGATGCTTCTTGCTTGAATTACAGACAGATTGGAACATTGATTATGGTGGAATGTCTGCAGTCCAAATGATTGTGTTCTGTAATTGCTTTTATTCCTAATCTAAATGTATTTGTACAGGGCTTACAGGTATATTTCAACTAGCAGATTTATTTATTGCTCATGTCATGAAGGGAACATGATTATCCTTGATTCCATGGTGAGGAAGATATGTGGGGTTTCTTACCCCTTAAGCTACCTCCATATTATCATTCCTTTTCTCATCCGCGTTCAGGTTCTGATGAGCGGCGTGGAATGCAATGCGAAACAGTCGGAAGCCACCGAGCCGGAGTATGGACAGTCCACGTCGTACTAATATTTATTTATTTATTTTGGGATACTATATAGCGCTGACATTGCCCGGAGACATCAGAGCACTTTACAACAGTACAGTTACCAACAATCCATGCAGGAGTACATTAGAGACGCAACATAGGGAAATTCCAAGCAGACATGTTAAATTCCCGACGCGGCAGGGTCTGAGCCCAAGTGTCCACGGACTCGATAATTCTCGCCTCGGTGCCTACTCGAATCATGGGTTCACACTCTGCAACTCTGGGCAATAGCTTGCTTAATCTCCACTACGGCCCCCGCGGCGGGATGCCTGGCTTTCACCTTGGGGATGCCCAGTACGGGTTATCTCACAGGGAAAAAGCCAGGACAGGTTCCCAATGCAAGCGCCGAGATGCCCAAGGGTAAGTCCAGCGCTATATAAGAACAACAATACATACATGTGAGAGTGAGTGGAAGATAAAGGATGTAATCCAAGCGTCTTTCTAAAGAAAGGGGTTTTGAGCTCCTTTTTGCAGGTTTCATGGGATGTGGTCACATGAAGAGTTGGAGGGAGGGAGTTTCACATTTTGTGGCGCCGTCCTAGAATGACTTGTTCATGAAGCACTCTCGTTTAAAGCTGGGGGCTTCAGAAGAAGGGGTTGAGCGTTTCTTGAACCCGCTTTGAGCCTAAAATTGAATAAACATTTTATTAGGTGTGTGGACGAGGAAGTGTGCAGTGCCTTGTATGTAGTGCAGGCAGTTTCAAATCCGAGGGATAGCAGGTTGGGAGTGATGTGGTCAAATTTCTTGAGATCAGTAACAAAGTGGGCAGCAGCATGTACAACTGCTCTGATGGAACCTAGGTGGACTTTGGGGGTGCTGGAGAGGAGTAAGATCCTGCAGTCAAGTCTGAAGAGGACCGTCGCCTGCACAACACATTTGATGTCCTGTTCCAAAATGAGCTGCCTGGTCCCCAGAGCAGCCTTACTTAGCACTGGGCGATCATGGCCGTGGGCACGATAGGACTCTGGAGCTTTTCAAATAAGTTTATTCTGTTTCATATGATAAAACCATAAAAGCAAAAGATAAAACACAGGATAAAATATGATATGATACGTACAATCCAGATGGGAACATACCCGGTATAAACATATTATAAACAGTTAACATTTGTATGTATGCACTTAAAAGTATCTAGTTACCAAGTCACCAGAAGCACACTTAAATCACTGTTAAAGAGCACAGTGGGCACGATAGGACTCTGGAGGTTGATCTGGCTGTCGAGGATGAAGCCAAGTGACTTGGCGTTCCGACAAGGGAGGGTTGGCACTCGAGAGGGATTCTATCAATTTCTGTACATATAGGGTGTCTTTCTTCTGGGATATAAGAAGGAATTCTGCTTTCGCAGGGTTTAGCATAAGATGGTGAACTTACACCCATGTCTGAATTTTCATCAAGGAGTTGGATAGAAGAGTAATGTTGTCGGGATGAGACTTTCGAGTAGATTTGGGCATCGTCAGAGCACAGGTGAAGGTGGATCCAGAGTTCCCTGGGTCTCACAAAGAGGCTCAAGACCGAGATTGAATACGGTTGGAGAAAGGATCGAGCCATTCAAGACCACTTGTTGGGAGCTGACCAGCTTCGAGACACAGCTCTCAATTTTCACTACTAGGGAGTGGTTTGTTAGGCAAGAGGTAAACCAGTCAAGGAATACAGTTTAAATGCCCATTCAATGCTTCGGGGTGCTTATAAGAGCATGGTGGTTGACTGTGTCAAATGTAGCTGAGAGACCGAGATCATGAAGGCGTGAATTGCCAGCGTCAAGCATGAGGAAAGAAGCATAAGCAATCTGCAAACTTGAAGTCTCTGTGCTACAGCCCTCTCTGAAGCCAGATTGGAGAGAGTCAATTAGGTTGTTTGCAAGGATATGAAACGACAGTCGGGAGGCGACACAGCTTCCAATTATCGCATCTAAAAAGGGATAGGAAGGGTGGAGACCGGATGAAACTTGCGATGGTCATCGGGGTCCAGCGATTGTTCTTTTAGAAGAGGATACATTTAGCCAACTTTTAGACAGTCTGGGAATGTACCCTGTTCTTAGGAGAAGTTGACTAGAGTGGACGAAATCAGGAGTAGCTGTTGGAGATGTCTTTACTGATGGAGCTAGGAATGGCCTTGCAAAAATGGTTTGAGGTTTTCACCTTTGCTATGGTCCCCAGTAGTTCAGTATCTCAAACTAGAGTTAGAAGGAACCAGGGCTATTGCGCTTTGTAAGATAAATTCTCCTCTGCTTTATGGGCAAAGGTGGCCGGCAGGGAGGTATTTATATCTTAAACTTTTTTTGTCGAAAAACTCCACAAAGTTGTTGCATAGGATAAAATCAGAGGTTAGGAGGATTATTAGGAGTGTCCTGGAGGGACCTGACATGTACCGATATGGCCCTGAATGTGGCCTTTGCACCTTTTTCTCACAGATCTCAGACTAACCAGAGGAGGGCGGTTGTCTGCATTCTTTCTCTAACTTCCTTAGCTCCTCGTCGTTAGGTGGGTAGATCTGGAAATGTTCAGAGAAGAGTCCTTGCAGTGTGTGGGTTTCAGGGAGTGTTGTAGGACATGATTGTCACTGAAAAAGGAGGAGAAGGTGTCCATTGATTTAATGCCCTTGGTACCACAGTAAAGAATGATGCCACCTAGGAACATGATGCTGTGGGATGTGAAGAACTCCATCATTCTCAACAAATGTGTAACAATACTCACTCTGAAGATGGGAGCATTGCACAATGACATTTCCAGAGACATGCACTCAAAGAATTGAAAGCGATTCAGGGGAAGGAGTCTGTGCTTTTCAGGTTTCTGTGAATGGCTGCTATATCAACACCTTGCCTGTCTTATCAGTGGAAGCGTAGAATGAAGTGAGGGCACTAAGAGAGGCAGGATATTATTTGTGGCATGTTTGAGACAGGGCTTGGTGAGAGACATGATGTCAAGGTTGAAATCCTTGATAATTTATGAGATCTCAAGGCAGTGTTTGACTGCTTGGCAGCAGTTATGTATCATGTTACTGAGTTTGAGTTTAAGGGTTTTGTAGAGCGCTCGTACACCTGGCGGTTTCTTGGCGCTAAATGGCTACTGCTACTCAGGGGCAGGAAGATTTGGGGGAGTGACTGTTTAAGAGGGGAAGGCTTGGGTAAAGAGAAAGGCCTTTACGGAACAGAGGGTACTGGGAGCAGGTTCTCAGGTAGATTGGGAGGGGATTCCAGAAAGCTGGGGCCGTGGTCGAGAATTTGGAGCCCCCCCACTTCTTCCGTTTGAAGCGAGGGACCACGAGAAGGTGGTGGGAGGAAGAACGGAGTTCTCTCGATGGAAAGTAGTCATGAATGGCTAAGTTAATGAAAGAAGGGGCAGAGCCTGTCCGGGCTTTAAAGATGGTGCAGCCAAGCTTGAATAAGGCGCGCTGCCGGACAGGGAGCCAGTGCAGGGAGACGAGGAGGGGTGTAACGTGGTGTGATTTTGGTAAGTTGAAAAGCAGCCGAGCGGCCTGGTTTTGGACCAATTGGAGGCGCCTCATGAGGTAGTTCAGGCATGCCATGATGAAGGGCATTGCCGTAATCCAGGCGAGATGTTACCATGGCCAGAAGTATTAGCTTGAGTGCATCCGGGATAAAGAAGCGTGATACTTTACGTATTGTCCTGAGGGAAAGAAAGGCTGAGGAAACAACGGCAGAAACTTGAGAGTGTAGGGAGAGTTGATTGTTAATTTTAAACCCAAGAGTTTTGACGGAGGGAACAGGAATGGGTGGGGAGCCTAAGGAAGAGGAAGAGGGCCAAAAAGAAGAGGACCAGGGACTGGAGCAACCACCTGTCAACACCAATTCCGTTTTATCGGGATTGAGTTTCAGGTGGTTGAAGTTCATCCAGTCCTGGATGAACATCATGATGAATTGAAAGTTAGAAATTGACTCGGGGGAGGAAGAAAGGGAGAAGATGAGCTGGAGATCGTCTGCGTAGTTGAACACAGAGACCTTCATCCGCTGTAAAGCAAAAATAAGGGGGGCAATGTAAAGGTTAAATAAAAGGGGGGACAAAGAGGATCCTTGTGGGACCCCGCACTGGATGGGCAGAAAGTCAGCTGAGTACTCACCAAGGCGAACCGCCTGAGTCCGACCGCTCAAGAAGGAGGATAACCACTGAGGGCAGAGCTGGTGTGTTTATGCACAGGTGTCCAGGGTGTGCAACTGGCACTTGAGTAAGGTGATTCACTGTTCCTTTACACCTGCACCAGGGGAGCCTGCATCCGTGGATAACGGCGTACAACTTACCCGTATCTTCCTGTGAGACGCTGCATCTCGCTGCACCCGCTCCGCGGGTGCCGCTTCGTGTCTGAGGACCCTGAGAGGCTTGGTTGGTGACTGCCTGTGTTTGTGGAGAAGGAGTGGGCTGCCTGGACACCGCAGGGACTCAGTCAACCAGGAGTCCCTGCGAGACCGAACACACCTGGTCTGCGCCTACTGCTCGGCCCCGCCCACCGGACACCACGCACAGAAAAGCTGCCTCAAAACAGTGAGAACTGGGATTCACTGTTCCTTTACACCTGCACCAGGGGAGCCTGCATCCATGGATAACGCCGCACAACTTACCCGTATCTTCCTTTGAGACGCTGCATCTCGCCGCACCCGCTCCGCGGGTGCCGCTTCGCGTCTGAGGTCCCTGAGAGGCTTGGTTGGTGACTGCCTGTGTTTGTGGAGAAGAAGTGGGCTGCCTGGACGCCGCAGGGACTCAGTCAACCAGGAGTCCCTGCGAGACCGAACATACCTGGTCTGCGCCTACTGCTCGGCCCCGCCCACCGGACACCACGCACAGAAAAGCTGCCTCCAAACAGTGAGAACTGGGATTCACTGTTCCTTTACACCTGCACCAGGGGAGCCTGCATCTGTGGATAACGCCGCACAACTTACCCATATCTTCCTGTGAGACGCTGCATCTCGCCGCACCCGCTCCGCGGGTGCCGCTTCGCGTCTGAGGACCCTGAGAGGCTTGGTTGGTGACTGCCTGTGTTTGTGGAGAAGGAGTGGGCTGCCTGGACACCGCAGGGACTTAGTCAACCAGGAGTCCCTGCGAGACCGAACACACCTGGTCTGCGCCTACTGCTCGGCCCTGCCCACCGGACACCACGCACAGAAAAGCTGCCTCCAAACAGTGAGAACTGGGATTCACTGTTCCTTTACACCTGCACCAGGGGAGCCTGCATCCGTGGATAACGCCGCACAACTTACCAGTATCTTCCTGTGAGACGATGCATCTCACCGCACCCGCTCTGCGGGTGCCACTTCGCGTCTGAGGACCCTGAGAGGCTTGGTTGGTGACTGCCTGTGTTTGTGGAGAAGGAGTGGGCTGCCTGGACGCCGCAGGGACTCAGTCAACCAGGAGTCCCTGCGAGACCGAACACACCTGGTCTGCGCCTACTGCTCGGCCCCGCCCACCGGACACCACGTTGCATATTTAGTAAAACAGTCCACGCTGCGCGGGAGCGTGCGGGAGTGCGCCGGACTAAGCCCGGGCAAAGGGCGGGCCGTCTGTGGCC
This sequence comes from Lissotriton vulgaris, assembly GCF_964263255.1. Classification (NCBI taxonomy): domain Eukaryota; kingdom Metazoa; phylum Chordata; class Amphibia; order Caudata; family Salamandridae; genus Lissotriton; species Lissotriton vulgaris. Next base: position 809,886 of record NW_028242560.1, on the reverse strand, counting down.
GTCGGGGGCCGAAGGAGGCCGGGCTGGGCCTATTCTCTTGCATCTAACCTCCAACTTTTCCACCGTCGAATTGTATATCTGCATTCCGCAGGATGAGACCATTAAGGTGGTGAAGGAAGGACTGGATCGAGCGGTTTGGAATTTCAACACCACCCGTGCTTTCGTAGTTGACTGCGCCACCCTTGCCTTGAAACGCAATTTTTTCGAATACGATGGAAAGATCTATTTGCAAGCAACAGGGACTTCGATGGGCAGCACTTTTGCCCCATCAGTGGCGGGTCTCTATGTGTTTGATTTTGAGTCTAAATATATCCTAAGTCCCATGAATCCATACGGCAATAACATCGCCGTATGTCGACGCTACATAGACAACGTGTTTATGATTTGGCAAGGTGATGAGTCCAAATTACTTGACTTTTTTGCGTGGGTTAACACTTGCGATGACCATCTGAGATTTACCCATGAACACTCTCGTGAAGAACTACCATTTTTGGATGTTAGCATTAGGAGGGAAGGCAATCGGCTTGAGACCATGACTTTTTACAAACCCACCGCAAAAAACAACCTACTACATTTCACCAGTTACCACCCCCGGGCCCTACTGGAGAATCTCCTGTATGGGCAATACCTCAGGATACGGCGAAATTGCAGCAATCTGTCCAAGTACAAACAGCAAGCTAATGCATTGACCGTCAAACTGGAAAATAGAGGGTACCCGAAGGGAATTTTAAACAAGAGCCAGAAGAGGGCTAGAAACCAACATAGGGATGTTCTTTTGGAAGAAAATTGCCCAACAGACAGTGGTGAGATCCCCTTAACGTGTGTGACAACTTTTAACCCGCTATCAAATGCAGTGAGCAAATGTATCTCCAAAAATTGGAGAATCATCACCAGCAATAAAACACATTGGCAGAAGCCTCTTTTTTCTTATAAAAGGGTTACAAGTCTTAAAGACTCCCTGGTCCATACGCGACCTAGGGAAGATATAACCAACAACCAAGCACCAAGTGTCCTTAACGCTTGGGGGTTACCACCAGTCACAGGCCACCATCCATGTGGGAATTGTAACATTTGCCATCTTACTTCACACAGTAAATTTCTGGATCTGATAGACGGCACACGATGGGAACAACGCAGCCACACAAATTGTAACACCTTGAATGTTGTGTACTGGATAACTTGCAGATGCAGTCTACAGTATGTGGGAATGACATCTAGACGCATCAAAATCAGGATATGCGAACACCGTAGCAATATACGTTGTAAGAAAGCAACAACAAAACTGACATCCCATTTTCTACAACTTAATCACACACCGAATGATCTGAAATGGACAATTCTGGAGCACTTGGAAAATTGTTCTGAGTCCTCCTTGTTCGAGAAAGAACAACGCTGGGTGTATCGCCTTGACACCAACAAAACTGGCCTCAATGATGATATACCGTGGGGCAGTGTGCTCAGAAGATAGATACATTCAGCTCCTTAGCATTCTTTCTTTACCACCTACTGACCTGATGCTTAACCCTCTACTTCTGAGTACTTCTGATTACTCCCCCGTGCATAGGTATACAGTCTCTGTTTAGAGTGGTTGATATGGACCCTACACTTGAGTACCCATCCACGGATGTTTTGAATCGTCTGTACATTCACTGACTTGGAACTTGTTGTCAGCTGAGGGTAGACTACGGTAAAGTTACACCTTGCCCGTCTTTTCTGACTGTTTTGGATGGTCTACTCTTTCCGATATGCATGCCACACGCTTTATGCGTGAGCAGCCACAGGTGGCCCGTTATTCCTTAAGATCGTACTCAGACAGGGTTCTAAATTAATTAAATCACTTTTACTCCCCAAGTAGGGTTACTACTCATGGTCTGATATATTTTTCCCTGGACCAACCCTTTTGCATTGTGACGCTAGGGGGACATTCGGTCACCCCAGCGGGGACCCAATGATGAAGCATGTCACCAACTAGTGGTGAGTGAGGGTCCTTCTAATAAGCAAGGTTCTTTTCCCCTATGTACACCGGTGTCTCCATGGACGCGTTAACGTCACAGCACGGAGTGGCAGAACATTAAGATGGCTGCTAGTTTAGACCCATCAATTTGGAGGTGGCGTAACGGCTACGTAGCCGACTTTTAAACTGGAGCACCGGGTTCGAATCTCTGCAGGATGCTCAACACTGTGGGTGAATGCAAGGAAAAACAAATAAATAAAGATCAATTATGGTGTGCCACGCTTTATACCAAAACTGATAAAATAAGTACAAAACGCGGGCATTTATTGTGTACTAATCGGGTTCAAGTCAAGCACAGTGTGCCGCACTTTATAACAAAACTGAGAAAATGAGTGCAAAACAACTGCATTTATTATGTATTAACCGGGTTCAAGTCTCTGCGGGATGATCAACATCGCGTGTGATTGCTATGCCGTGCTTGGAGCACAAATAAACGTACAATTAACACTATAATAAAAAAGCTGGTATCAACAGCAAAGAACAAAAAGAAAACCTGTTTTTATACTCCGTCTCCGGCCAGCCTGTCAAACCCTGAACAAAAGGGCCAGCATCGCTGCCATCACTACACGCCAGCCCCGGCGGTGGGGGAGGCGGAAGGGGGCAGGAGAAGCATTCCCTGGGTACAATGAAGGGGACGGGGAGGATCCGGGGGCCAGCTGCCGCTCGCTCCTCGGAGGAAAGGACGGCTGCTTCTGTCGGCAGCCCCGGCAAGGGTTGTACGGCCTCTGCTTCGGTCTCCCGGTGTCCAAATAAATAAACAAACAGCCAGTCAAGTACGGCGAGGGGGGTAGGGGGGTAGGGGGACCTGGTAGTGAAAGGGTGGGAGGAAAGAACAAGCATGCTGCCTTCCATGAAACCGGCCAGGAAGAGAGCAGTCATCGTCGCGCGGCGGAGACGCTGGTGCCGTGTGCGTGCGCGCGACTGAATCAGCGCGTGGCCAGCTCTTGTCGCTACTCTCCCATTGAAAATGCTGGGCGCGTGCCCAGCTCTTGTCTCCTTTGCCGGCTGAAACGATTACAATAGATCTCTGCCGATAACACGCTTCGCGCGTCTCTAGGCCGAGACCTAATTAATCAGCAACGTGTCTATAACCTTTTTACGTGTTTTCTAAATTTTTGTTCGGTGGCAAACCTTTAACTACATATTCTTTCATTTTATCCAAAACAACATATTTTTCATAGCTTCTATCTGTTCATAATTAAAAAAAGAACCATCACAACCACTAGTGGCATCAATAACAGATGCAACGCATTCCTGATCAGACATGTTAACATGGTCATCTTCTTCTCTGATTGGTGATCTGGATAACCAATCAGCTCTTTTGTTGAAGCCTCCAGATATGTGTCGAACTACAAAGTTATATTTTTGCAGTCTGGACATCAGTCTGATTAACCTTGATGAAGCGGTAGCCGTTCCTTTAGAACCATCAAACATAAACTAAAGTGGCTTATGATCCGTTATTAATTAAAAATCTTTTCCTCATAAATAACTTCTTTGTTTTTCCACCACCCAGACACTCGCTAAGACTTCTCATTCAATTGTGCTATATTTTTTTCCTACATCAGTAAACCCTCTTGATATGAAGGCTACAGCATATTTCTTGCCATCCACTAACTGGGTGAAAACTACTTTTAATCATATGCCACTGGCATCTAGTGTGATGATATTTCTCCCAGGAGAACCATAAGACTTATATGCAAGTGCAACCAATATAGTCTGTGAAACGTGTAGATGCTTCCCTTATAGCTTTTACTAGATCTACTTTTGGTGTAATACCTGCAGAGGATACAGTGTTCCCCAAATATTCAACACTAGTTTTAAAAATCTACATTTTGATTAGGTGACAGTCATACCTCTACTCTCCAATATTTCCAGAACCTTATTCAAAATAACACTGTGTTCACTAATAGTTTTAGCATGAACCATGATGTCATCCTGAAAAGTTTGGACTACTGATAAACCATCAAATAAGTGATCCATTAATTTTTGGAACACACTGGGAGCCGAAACCAAAACAAAAGGCAATCGGATATAATGGTATGCTCCAAAAGGTGTCACGAAAGTAGTTAAATCTCTTGAACTGTCCGGTAATTTCACCTGATGATAAGCAGATTCAAGATCTATTATTGAAAAATATTTAGAACCACTTACAGAATGTAACATTTCATGTAGCTTTGAAGGAGGATGAAAATCCACTACGATATTCTTATTTAATTACCATACATCCGCATACAATCTAAGTTCACCATTTTTAGGTCGAGCTCTCTCGACCTATTGTCAGCAAGTTGCTCCTCAAGGGACGTAGGCTGGTGCACGAGTGCCGATTGCACATCGTGGACGCGCATGGCCAGCCAGCCAGCTCCCCCCCTCCCCCCCGCACATCACAATCATGCACGCACACAGCCACACGGAAGCACACACACCCTCTGCCCCCCACCCACTCACCTGCTCTTTCTGCGTGTCCCTCTCCCTCTGCAGTGGGTCAGTGTAGGCAGCAAGCAGCCTCGGAGGTCGTCGTGTCTTCTCCGGCGATCCGATGATGTGCACGCTCACGGCGACGTGCACTCCCACTGCTTTCGCGCCCGGCATTCTTGATTTCCTCATCAGCAGTGCCTTGTGAAATGTTATTATGCACACTGGCCAGCAGTTAAGAGATCGGTCAGCAGAGACGGGCCTGTCAGTAGTGTGAGAACAGTACATCAGGCACTCAGACTGCCGAAGTCGCCTTCGCAAAATGTGTATGAAAAAACATGGAGGGCGGGTTTAGGGCGTCACGTGACTGCACTGCTACGCTTGCGTCAGGCTGCCTGCGAGCGAGAGCTGGAGAAACGGCTGGGCATCAGTGGTACATACAGGCTGCTGGATACCTGGGTTCAAAGGCAAAAGAAAAACGTGGTAGCGGGACACCCAAGAGGCACGGGAGCCAATGCTAAGAGGACGTGAACCCAAGGCAGCACGCGTGAGGTAAGACACGGCTGTGCACTCACGGTGTGCGCTGTATCACTCCAACGTGGTATGTGCGGAAACCCTTCAGCCCTTTTGTGACTGGAGCGCTGCTGGCTTCAAGGGGGTGGGGGAAAGGACTTCTCCCGTTTTTGGCTGCAGTCTGTTTCGGAGCCTACTCGTTCCTGTACAGGGCTTGGATATATATTTTTATTTTATTTATTTATTTAGTGCATTTTCATAACGGTCTTAGCCATGGGCTGTATGGGCAGCTGTCCAGGGCCTCCCGCTCAGGGGGCCCCGCCGCTGCGCCGGCCCCGCAGTTGCGGGAATGAATGGGAACAGGTTCAGAAGCTTGAGTGGCAGAGGGTTGCAGAAGTGCCTAATGTGCCGGAGGCCGAGAGACCTAAGGGTGCATGCAGTATTTAAAAAATGCTTCGAACAGTATTTGAAACTCTGAGCGCAACAGTATCTTAAACTGTGTGTGCCCTTTGTGAGGAAGATGAAAGCCAAACTCCAATATTGCACTGCATGCACTTGGATTAGCAGAAAAGAGGCAGCTGGACCTACTAGTGCGCGCAGAGCAAGAACATATAATGCCGGGAGTAGAGGGACATGGATTATGCCTGTGACGTACATCGGGGGTAAAGCGTCGAACGCGTGTATATGTGATGGAGCTGATAATGCGGACATGGTGAAGTTCAGAAGGGTTAAAGGAGGGCATCCCTGTGTACATCGCAGAGTACAAGGGGCATAATGATTATTATTCGTAAAGTGGCAGAGAGGATCGGGGGTCGTGGAGGTGAACGAGTCAGAAAAAGGAAAAGCAGTAAGCCCGTACACCACCTGGTAAAATAAGAAAAGGGCCTCAGAGACAGAGAACGTGAACGACTGAAAAAAGGGGAGGGGGAACATTGTGGTGTCCAATGCGGTTCCCGAGAGATGTTGGGCTTGTGCGAACCAGGGCAGAAATCTGTTACTTGACAGGAGACCGGTCACGCAGAACGAAAGAAACTAGGGGAAGGAAGCTCATACCTGTGGTGCAGTATGCCTAGGCCAATCTCAGTCGGGTCAGTGAACTTCCATGTTTGGCGTCTTGGCTATTTATGCACAGAAAACGCGGGAACAAAGAGAAGTGAGTGGACATTGAAGACAAACTAGAAGGGCCTCCGGTGGCTCTCGGAAAAGGGGATGTACCTAGTTTTCACCGGCATGTCTGAGTACATCCAATATAAAATATGTATTACCAGGGCTTGTCAATGGTTATTAGTTGCATAAGATAAATAAGCTGCAACTATATCTTGTCTTATGACCGGTTCTGGATGTGGCGGGCACCTCGAACCACTGCGTGGGCATTTACGAGTAGCTCACCGCAAGCCACAGCCCCTTTCACTTTGAACAAGGCGGTGCATGCCTTTCTTTCAGTATGGCTGGGCTTTTTTATTTATTATCTTGCCTCCCAAAGCGGCGCGACTGAAGATACCACGCCCCCTCATGTGAGACCGAACGGCGCTCTTAAATGTACACCGAGCAGGGTTAGTCTCTGGGGCATGCAGTGGAGTAGATCTTATGTAGCCCCACCCCTCAATTGCCCTTTGAATCACTTCCGCCATGTCACTCACTACTATGGCTGCTGCAGGAAAGAACGCAGCCTGCGGGTGCACGAGTTAATACAGTATTTTGCATAATGCACTTTCTTTGCACAATGTAATTTTCTGCATGAGGCCAGACTTTCATGCTAGAAGGCATAAGTCACCGCCAGACTCTTTTTACCAAATATCACATTGCCTTGCAAGCACGGGAACTCAGGCGAAGAGTCAGCTGGGAGGCGCCCCCAGACCTTTCACCGGGAATGCTGCTTCCTTAGAGGGTGACAGCATGTGATCTCACCGACCGTAGCTACTGCTCCGGTTATCTAGATGTTTTACATCAGAAATAGCTTTAGATTATAACTTTACTTGAAATGATTGATTTTAAAATAAGGGTACTGAATTGCAGGAAAACTATAACCAGCCAGAACTATTATTTGTTGCTTGAGTTAGTGATACATGTTTTGCTAAAGCCAGCATGTGAATGTGCATCAAATTAACTTGTTTTCATAGATTACAATTTGCTGATGTCGGGCATGGGTAGTTCAGTCAGTCCGATTTTCTATAGGTCCTGGAACAGTGTTTGTAAATCTGCATTTAGGAATAAAATTAAAACTACAAGTACCAGAATATCAAGAAAACAGCAGGTTGGTCTCTCTTTTCACCTTGCCAGTGTAGCTCAGAAAGTCCTCTTTTTGTTTACTTTCTGGTACTAGTACTGCATTTATTCACTTTGTATGTCCCTGATTTTGCACAAATCGAAAAATTACAGCGTAAAACAGACATGCGCTTTTCTTGCAGTTAACCACATGTAACTTCATACAGTACACGGCGGTGCTTTCGCTTTACTAAGCCGTGGCGTCCATTATTGTAATGCGAGTTTCTAGTTTCTCATGCTGCTTTTACTTTAGGAAACTGTGGCGCTGCGAGCTCTGCCATATGGGGGTTGTATCGCTATCTATCATCCCGTAGCTGTGGACAGCTGGACACAGAGGATCGATTCGCTCGGGGAGTGCACTTGTGCTCTTCATGACTGGCACAAGTGAACTATTGACATATTTCACGTGCAGGGAAAACATCAATCTATGATCCGTTGGCCTCACAGAAGGAACACAGGCACTCTGCCCCCTTTGCGTGTGTAACACCAGCCTTTTTATTCATTTGACTATCCAAGTGGCCCCAAGTCTAGTCAAATGAGGATTCTTTTTCACTTTGTATGTCCCTGATTTCGCACAAATCGAAACATTACAGCGTAAGTACACTGAACATAATCTTCACAAAAGTTATTTACAAAAGTTTAAGCTATTGCCATCATAAATTACAATAACTTTTATTTAAGTATTAATTATTTTAAAAAATTAAAAGCCATTGTTATTTGTAATATCAATACATCTAAGTCACGTAAATACAACACATATTGCATTACAAATGCTATAGGTGTCACATTTGCGAAAGTTAAAACTATTGGCATTGTAAATGACAAAGATATTAATTTAGCTATTTTCAAAACCAACACATAAATAAAAAAATTGTCATTTACAATACCAATAGCTCAAACTTTCCTAATGCGAGACCTATTGCATTGCAAATGCTTGTTCTTTTTAGTCGTAACTATTACCTAAACCCACTCTGAAGAATCATTTGGTTTTATTACACCATCATTGCATAGTGTGTCTAAAAGCACTTTCAATTCATTCCTGACTGACAGCGGTACATGGAGAACTTTATTTGTAACTGGTATAGCATTATCTTTCAACTTAATAGGATGTTCAAAACCTTTCACACAGCCAATATGATCAAAAAACACTTTACTTGGCGTTTCCAACACCTTTTCAATAGATAACCTCAGCTCTTGCTGGTACACATTAAGTATAGACATATCCCCTAATACTATGGGTTCTTCTGAACTTGGTTTGAGTAGTTTTTCCAAGTTGTCTAAGGTCTTGCCACCTAACTAAGGGCCTCATCAGGATGGCGGACGGACCTGCGTCCGTCCGCCACCCCCGAGGTGGAGGGACCTTCCGCAGGGGCAGCGGCGCTCCCTCCGTGCAAATTAGGATGTGACCGCCACTCTGGCAGTCACATCCCGTATATTCAACCATGCGGCGGGTGCCTGCCACTTTGTGCATGCATATGCAGGGGGGTACCATAGGTACCCCCATGTGCACCCCCCACCCCACAACACCCTGGGGGCCCGCAACGGGCCCTCAGAAGCATTGGTCCACATGCTTTTCCACGGCGGAAAATCCGCCGCGGAAAAGCATTTTTCCTTACCCTTCGTAATTTGGCTGGCGGTGTCTTGCAGACACCGCCACCAAATTGCAGACAACATCCCGCGGATCAGCGGACGACGGACTTGCCGTCCGCCGCTGATCCCGCCGCCATCCTAATGTGGCTGGTGGTGTTTTGGAGGTCCGCAGCGGTGAATCTGCATCCTCTGGGCCGGCGGTGGCTTCCGCCGGCCCGGAGGATGCGGATTCACCGCCATCCTAATCGACCCCTATGTCCCTCCCTCTTACTGCTACATACACTTTCGTCTTACTGGATAGGCATTTAAATTCTAAAATGGCATGAAAATAACCCAACATTTCAATATTGAACTCCCCGAAGCTTTTGGATTGACATCTGAAACTATTAATTCAATATTCTTACATAATTTATTAAAAGTATGACCGGCTAAGATTGTTATTGGAGAACCAGAATCCGCATTTACAGATAATTCCACCTATGAGTACAATTCCTAATGGTACTACAAAGTTACCTTGTTCTGAATCAACTGTTAAAACAATATTTTAACACATCTCCTCATCAAACTCATCCACTGACCAAACTTATGTTTACTCTGAATTTTAGGGTTTCTATAAACAGCTCCGAAATGTCACACCTTTTGACACTTCCTACATATCTTGCCAACCGCTGGACACCCTGAATGATTACCTAAGTGATTTTCTGAAACACGCGTATAACAATATAGAGTTCTCTTCATACAGTTTTATTCAAACTTTTGTTTTTCCTGTGCATGCAAAGCATTTCCCCCACTTTGGAAATCAGATTTATTTTTATGTACCATACAAACCAACTGATTTTATGTATTTCCAGTACACAATATTTTAGCAGAGTAGAGATCTTTCAATACCTTTGGCTATGTCTATAACGTTGTTAAGTGTAGGACTTCTACAAGCTAAAAGTCTCTCTTGTATTTTCTTTGAGTGATAGTGAAATAAACACTAGTCTCGCAAATAAATATCAATCATGTCCCCAAATTCACAAGAAGCTCTTAACCGCCTTCTGGTATTCATCTAAAGGAACAAATTGCCCAGGTGCTGCTTCAATTGCAGGTACACTGTCAAAGATGTATTGACCAGCTATACCTAACAAACCATACATGCGTGCTTTTTTCTTTTCAGGATTACATTTTTTACCATCAATAACAATTAAATAACTTTCAAAGGATTTGTGCCAATTTTTCTATTTCCTTACCGGTTCACCAGGTGTTTGTAGAAAGAGTGGAGGTTAATTAAACATATCAGAACTGGCCAGACTGATAATTGCACATATGCTGAGAGAAAAAAAATACATAAATGAAAAAAATAATTTCTATGTTATGTTAAATCCTTCAAAAAAGAACTGCTAAATGTGCAAATAATTTCTAAATTTAGAATGAAATTAGCATGTAAATGAATTAACAGCCAAAAGAAATGTGTAACACAATAAACACAGGTGTGCGAATCACTGAAATACATATAAATAAGGAAAAACAGTATCCACAGTTAGGTGTGTGAATCACCGTTATATGTATGTATGTATTTGAGCTTGTAAAGCGCACTGCTACCCGTAGGTTTCCTGGCGCTGTATAACGCTGGGGAACCCGTCCTGGCTTTCCCTGTGGGATGGTCCCTGCTGGGAGTCCCCAAGGTGGAGCCAGGCATCCCTGGCGTTGATGGGGTCGTTGTGGAGATTAGGCAAGCTAATGCCAAGAGTTGCCGAGTGGAACCCCTGATTAGAGTAGGCACCGAAGCGAGAATTATCGAGTCCGCTGACCCAGGTCCACGACCCTGCTGCGTTGGGAATTGAACCCTGGTCCCGGGCCAACTTCTGCTCCCGGGTCTGCCGCCTCTAACCAGTGAGCCACACCACTCCAAATATGACTCTCGGGGTCAAACTTGACTGACCCAAACTCAGGCAGATGTTGAAAGAGAATGAAACAATCTTGTGTGGTGCGTGCACTTCAAATAATGGCTGTTGAAGTTCTCAGCCAATAATGGAGTACACGCACTAGACTTTCTGACATCGCATCAAGGTGAGGCCTTCAGAGTGACGTGCATGACTGTAACATTTGATCCCTCAGATTTGTCCGACAGGAACGCGCAGAGGTAAAGGAAGCTCTGTGACTTTTACATCGAAGAAGATGCTCTTGCAGGTAAGTAATCCAGTAGCCGAAGGTGTACTTAAGTAGGTTTACTCACTGTAAGTAGAATGGTAAAGGAGGCTCCACCCCACTCACTGAAACTTACCACTCATTCAAACCATGCATTCACGAACATTCTGATTACCTCACACACACAGGCTGAGCAGCAGAGAAGTAGACCAGAATAACACAGTGATGTTGCGAGCAAGACTTTCCAACTGAGCTGCAAGTTAACCGCCAATGTACCAATGCGATAACTTTCCTCAGTCCCTGTGCCTCTGCACTGATCCCTGCGCCTTGGCACCATGTAAAATATGTTAAAATACATAGAGATTGCAGTCATGACTAGAGAAGCACTGTATACGGTAAATCCACGATGATAGGCATATCTTGGTGGGCCAGGACGGGCGGTTCCGGATTCATCTTCCAATCGTAGTACAATAACTTTACCGGAACAGTACTGAATACGACTATATTTAGTAGTTTATTCTTCAGTTACACTGCATACAATGAGGCCCACAAGAGGAACGCATATAATGACATAACTCTTCAGGTGCGGGTTTCCACCTCATTCTAATCTACAATATAAACAGCCCCAGAGGATGTGGTCCGTTGGCTAGACTGACGACTTTGGTACTGGAGACCAGGGTTCGAGCCTCGGGGTCGCGTCCACATCCTGTGATTCTGGGCAAATCACTTCATCTCCCCGTGCCTGAATGTGTAACGTAAGTAAATACGGTGCTCATGTAAAGCGCTCCAATACCTTTGGGTCGAGTTTTTGGTATATAAATCTACAACAACAAAAAACATGCATTTGCAATGCAATAGGTCTCGCATTAGGAAAGTTTGAGCTATTGGTGTTGTAAATTACACATTTTTTATTTATGTGTTGGTTTTGAAAATAGCGAAATTAATAGTTGTCATTTACAATGGCAATAGTTATAACTTTTGCAAATGTGACACCTAAAGCATTTGTAATGCAATATGTGTTGTATTTACGTGACTTAGATGTATTGATATTACAAATAACAATGGCGTTTAAAAAAACAAATTGATCCTTAAAAAAAAGCTATTGTAATTTATAATGGCAATAGCTTAAACTTTTGTAAATAACTTTTCTGAAGATTACGTTCAGTGTATTTTATTGTGACGAAAATCCAAGAACAGAAGTGAAATATTAACATCTTTTTGTGTCATTTGTAATAAAGCTTGAAACATTGAGAGAACATATTTGAACCAGTTGTTGTCTAATGGTTGCACAGATTGATGCTGTGGTGGCGCTGAGCGATGTTGTGGCGACGAGTGATGCTGTGGCGTTCATTGATGCTGTGGTAGTGCATAGTAATGTTGTGGTGCCCCTGAGTGATGCTGTGGTGGTGCTGAGTGATGCTGTGGTGATGCAATAGATAGATAGAGTGAGGGCGATAGATAGAGCGAGGGCGATTGATAGATAGAGTGATGGCGATAGAGTGAGTGCGATAGATACATAGATAGAGAGAGGGCGATAGATAGAGTGAGGGGTGATAGATAGAGTGAGGGCAATAGAGTGATGGCGATAGAGTGAGTGCGATAGATAGACAGATAGAGTGAGGGCGATAGATTGATAGACAGATAGATAGAGTGAGGGCGATAGAGAGAGTGAGGGGGCGATAGATAGAGAGAGGGGCGATAGATAGATAGAGTGAGGGCGATATAGATAGATAGAGTGAGGGCAATAGATAGATAAATAGAGTGAGGGCGATAGATAGAATGAGGGCGATACATAGACTGAGGGCGATAGATAGAGTGAGGGTGATAGATAGAGTGAGGACGACAGATAGATAGAGTGAGGGCGACAGATAGAGTGAGGGCGATAGATAGATAGAGTAATGGCGATAGATCGATAGAGTGAGGGCGATAGATAGAGTGAGGTGGCCTTGTGGTGGACATGGTGGTGGCAGTGGTGCTGGTGGTGGACGTGGTGGTGGTGGATGTGGTGGACGTGGTGTTGTTGGATGTGGTGGTGGACGTGGTGGTGGTGGAGGTGGGTGTGGTGGAGGTGGATGTGGTGGACGTAGTGGTGGATGTGGTGGTGGTCGATGTGGTGGTGATGGACGTGGTGATGGATGTGGTGGTGGTGGACTTGGTGGTGGTAGTGGATGTGGTGGTGGTGGAGGTAGATGTGGTGGTGGACATGGTAGTGCCCTCGTGATGGATGTGGTGGTGGCCGTGGTAGACATGGTGGTGGTGGTGGTAGACATGGTGGTGGTGGATGTGGTGGACATGGTGGTGGTGGATGTGGTGGTGGTGGTGGACGTGGTGGTGGTGGAGGTGGGTGTGGTGGACGGGGTGTTGGTGGACGTAGTGGTGGTGGTGGAGGTGGTGGCTGTGAAGGTGGTAGCTGTGTACGTGGTGGTGGTGGTGGATTGGTGGTGGTGGTAGATGAGTTGGTGGATGTGGTGTTGTTGGTGGTGGACATGGTGGTGGTGGATGTGGTGGTGGTGAACGAGGTGGTGGTGGACATCGTGGTGTATGGTAGTCTGTTGTGTGCGTGCATGAGTGTGTACGTATGTGCATGCGTGTATGTGAGAATCTGCATTGTATGGAGGTGTGTGAGGCTTTTTATGTGTGTGAGCACATATGATCTGCATGTGGGGTGGTGTCTATGCGATATATAGAGTGGTGCACCGGTATATGTGTTTTTGTGGATGTGTTTGTGTGTGTGTGGCATATGTTCAGAATATAGATATATATGATCTCGACAAACAAGCATTTCTAAAGCAATGCTGTAGTCGAGACCTAAAAATGAGGCATTGAATGAGGAAATCCGCGCGTTGCTTTGGTTGTGACACACGACTCCCGAAGCGGTGCTCTTACTCCACAGGATGTGGCACCCACCGGGGCCCTCCCGGAACCTGGTGATACAAGAGAACACCACATAGTAACGTGGCACATACCGCATATCCGGTCACTGACACGCGGGTCCTCGGGCTCACTTTGAAACTGGGGAACCAGGATCGAGTCTCGGTGTTGACTCAACATCCTGTGATTCTGGGCAATTCACGTCACCTCCCGTAAATGGTGCTCATGTAAAGCGCTCCCACACCTTCGGGTTGAGTCAGCACTATATAAAACCTCAAATGAATAACTGCGAAAATAATGTCCTAACAGGCCTGTGGGCACTATGGATAGTAATAATAGTTGTTGTTACACCGTAGACTCCTAAGTGTGAGTTCAGCGCTTATCATGCACCTCGGCGCCCTTTCAAGGCACTGGCCTGTCGGACAGATGGACGCCGGTTGGAGTGACCCCAGGGACACGTCCCAGGCTGGCACGCAGAGCAGGCGCCCCTCGGCGGGTAGAGAGTGAGAGTGAGGGATGCACTGAGGGCTTCTGTGGAAACACTGAGTCACCTCCGGCCAGGCCCTCCCCGGAGCATCCCTGCTGGTTGCCATGGAGACTGCTGACACACAAACACAGCTGCTGGTACCCATCGCATCAGCACCGGGAGGAGCAAGGCTCCTAACCGTGGGGAGGGGGGGGTAACTCCCGCCGTGCTCGATCTTTCGTCGCCCCTCACGCACTAGCATCGCTTCACGCACCTCCCTCCTCACCCCGACAAGGTCCCCATCAAAGTGCATTCTTCACGGGTGGCAGTGTACGTTCATGCCCCCGTGCAATCGAGGGCACCTTCCACGGCAGTGCATTTCTACGTCCCCATCGTACTGTAGTGTTCGTCAGCGGCAGCATATTCATGCATCCATAAACTGCACTGTAGGTCAGTGGCACTGTACATCAGTGGGGGAATTTCCACGTGCTCCGTTACACAATACTCTACCCAGCTCAAGTGTATATGTGTGTCCCCCACGGGACTGCCCTCTGCATTGAATGCATGGATGGTTCATGAAGGGCGTGTGACCCGTCTGGGTGTCAGGGTGACGTGAGACGTCATTGAAAGGCAGCATATACTCACGAGCGCCTTACCCTCATACTTTGAGTAAGTGTCTCTTCTCATGGGGCTGCATCGGAAGTCCGTGGGAGCTTCTATTTCGTAGCCACCATAGGACTGATATGGAAGTGTCTTTTTACGACTCCCAGGGGTGTGCATTGTGTATCAGTGTGTCGTCATGTCTCCCATACCATCCCATCATGAGATAATGGCAGTGTACTTTCATTTCGTAAGTACGATTACGCTGTAAGTCACTGCAGTGTATCTTGTTATGCTTGGTCTCCAATACAATTGCAATGTGAGACGGTGTATTTACAATGCCTAATTATAAACGCCTAAGGAGTGAATCTGGGAAAACAAACCAAGGAGGAATTCAAAACTGTGTTTTTCTATTTGAGTTCTATCCTTTTTCCCTGTAGACTCCTTTTTATTTGAATGTGGTTTTTATTGATTATTGTACCGTCTTTGTGTGTTTCCCAATTTCTTATTCTGTTTTTATCTAATGTAATGGATCCTTAATAAATTGTTTTTATAATTTAAATAGATTTTTAGATTGTTTTCATATATACTGTTGGTCTCATCTGTCTACATTGCTTCCATGTTATATTTGTGTGGCGTAAATGGTTGTTTGAAAGTATTTTTGTACTATTGCTACCTAACCCAAGGGGAATTTCTTTCTGACTAACGTTAATTATAAACAAGCACTGACTAATAACGAGGCGTGGAACGCAGGCGAGAGAAGCGGGCTCTACTTTGATAGGCAGGAGCCTGCGAAGTTCCGGGATATTCCCCGCCTCTGTAGCAGGTTAGCGGTGACGTAGCTCGTCCGGACCTTGGAGGCAGAGGGAGCCCAGAAGAAAGCAGGGATTCCGAGAGTGATGGGGTTCCCGGGAGAGAGCAAGCAAGGCATAACGGTGCGAGGAAGGTTCTCCAACTCACAGAACTTCCTGTAGCAGCGCAGCTAGAAAAGAGCCCGGTGAGTGGGAGGGGGGGGAAGTAGGGGGTGTGTGCGCGTGTGTGTGTGTAGCTGTGTGTCCCACGCTGCAACTCTGGGCAATAGCTTGCTTAATCTCCACAACGGCCCCAACAGCGCGAGGATGCCTGGTTTCACCATGGGTGTGCCCAGGAATGGACAATTCACAAGGAAAACCAGGAAGGGTTCCTGAGCGGTATGAGTACAAGCGCCGAGAGACCCGGTCCGGTTAGCTGCGCGCTATTGAGGAAATAGAAATTTTTAGGTAGTCAGTGTGACCCCCACTCGCACCCTATCCATGCACCCGTGCCCCATGTATGTCATGTAATTCCCTTCCCGTGTCCGCCGTGAAGATGCAATTGCATTTGCGTCCAACGTTAACATGTCATCTACCAGGCCCTCCATGAACAAAACGATAATTCAGCCTCAAAGCCTACGTTTCCAATGCATTTACATGGTGCACTTTTACATATTGCAAAGCACACGTTTTCCACGTTTTTCTGGCTCAGTCGAGCCAGGCCCTTAATTGAGGCTCCGAGTCTCTTCTGTCTCTGAAAGCTGCAGTTTAGGTATGAATCCCTGACCTCTGCCTAACTTCCTGCCCAGCCAAGCGGTGCCCGGCTCGGCCTGGCCTGCCTGCCAAGACGGTATTTTGCCTACAGTTATCTGCTCAGCCTCCGAAAAAACACATTCCAGTCTAGTGAAATAGGTAAACATATTCCCGGCTGCAGAGCAAAGGGCCCTGCCTTCCTGTCTCCTTGCAAGTGATTTACCGAACCCGTTACCATGGTAGGCCCATGGCCCCCGTACATGCATGAAGAACCATATGCACGCACTAGCATTCAGTATTGAACGGCCTCTGCCCGAGAGACCTTTTAACTTCAGACAACACATCCTCCAAACACAAGATATCAGATATGCTATAGGTGCAGGTCGTTCTGACATCCCAGACACCAGACTCCTCTACTAGTGCTAAAGTCAAGCCCCCAGCTCTCCCCAGTTACACGTCATACTCAGTTGCGCACGCATCCAGGGTAAAGGTTTCTGCTGACCCTGCAGAATTTCTCTATGCATCCACCCACCTATGACACATCTATGACGTTTCCAGCACACACCTCCGTGTACGCCCCTGTACACGCCTTCTTTTACGCCCATGTGTTCTTATCTCTTCTCTTTTCACTTGTTACGCCTACTGTATTCATTTCAATTATACAGTTTTACTATATATAATGTGTGATGTTAATAAAATGTTGAATATCCCTTCCTGAACCTTAGTGGTGATGAAACCCGATGTCCAGTGTCTCGAGCCACTTAATAAAAGCCCGTATGACTCAGATACCACGGACTCTGCCTCTCATTTTATTGAGCTATCCTTATTGTCATTTAATGTATAGAAAAATAGTCCCGGTAATTTTATTTACCACATAATCTGGCGCCCGAATAGGGACCCCTCCCTTTCCCCACGCGCCGGCGATGTAACGCAGGCCCCTGACCCCTTCTACAGCCGTGACGGACTCCTGTGCACACCTGCGGGTTTTCCTGCTATCTCCCTCAGGCCCACGGAGGAGACGGAGACTGCAGTCCGGCATCCAGACGAGGCGGTGAGGAATGCGGAGAGTCCCGACCAGAGCCCAAGCCGAGAGAGCAAGGTCCGAGGTATCCGGAGGCCCACCTGTTCCGAAGCGCATGCGTAGTAGCAGCCAGACGCCGTAGCAGTCCAGTCCAGTCCAGTGTCGAGTTTCCGAGGCCTTCAGTTCTGCTTCCCGGTGAGTACCGTTGTTGGGAACGCATATAGACGGGTTCATTAATTTGTGCCCGGTCAAGACGGGTCTGGGTACGCAGACCCGGTCCAGACGTGTTCACTTAGGTGGATACGGTATGACGTGTCTCTTTATGGGACCGGTATGTCTGTACTGTTTTAGCAGTGCATCTAGTAATTCAGTATTCTAGTATTGTTTCTCGAGATTTTCAGAATTGTGTTTTTCTATGTACCAGGTAGTATCTGTCCGAAATGTTTTAATGTGTTTAATGTCGTGGTATGAATGATTGTTTGCAATTCATTACTGTGTTTATTGTGTTCACGTTCAAGTAAGTTCAAATATGCCGCTGTTCTCGAAATTACGTCAGATAGGAACCAGGAAAGGGATACTCGAAGAAGCAGTTCCCGTCCCACCTAAGGAAACTCCCGGACATTTTATGTACCATAAACATGACTTAGATGCCATACTGTACTTAGACTTATGGGTTGACTACACCAAGGATCTAGAAGAGAAATATAGATGGCCTGTTTCAGGGACATGGGATGCTGAATGCATCATGAGAGTAGAAGAAGCACTTTGGAAAAAGAAAGCCAGACAATCCCAGAAAGATGCCATAGAATTATGGCGTAAAGAAGCGCATAGAAGAACAGAGAAAGAAATTAGGAAAGCAGAGAAAAGCAGAGAATCATCAGAAAAAGCCCAAGAAAAAGAACTACTAGAAGAAGGTGAACGAGTTAAAGCAGAACAATTAGACAGACAAAGAAATGCCCTTATGAAAGGCATGTATCCCCTTCTCGCCGAGGGCCTACCTAAGGTGACCCCGGAAGTACCCAGTAATTTACCGCCACCACTGGTTCCAACTAAACTCCGTCATAAACAGACCGCAGCGGAAATTTTCCTTTCTTCCTACTTAGATGACACTGTCCCAGAATATGCAAATACAAATCCTCCTCCAAATATTCATCCTCACAACCCTGTTCATGACACGATTCCCCCCACTGTCTCTCCTGTCACTATTCCTGGCAATCCTTTTAATCCGCCTGCAACCCAGGACCAACCTACATTACCTACACCTACTTTACCAGCTACAATACCACCAGCGACAGCACAGCCAGTAATAGATCACACTTCAGGAGGAGCAGTAGGAGGTACCCCTATCACCCCGCCTCAAGTAAAACGAACAACACTAAGAGAAGCAGCATTATCGCGCACACCAAAAGTAGCTACATACGCAGCCCTTAAACAGTACCTTACAGATTGCAGATATGATCCAGTCCCAGGCGAAGACCAGATGATACTATATTCAATACGTGTACGACGTGTTACAAACTATTTGACTATTTTACCAGATATGAGGGAACATTTAGACAACATATATCACTTTATTAGAACGGGGGAGAGACCAGAAAGTATTCACGAGGCCATGGCACACAGGAAGGTGGAGACTCAAAATATGATCTTACAGTTTTTGATAAATTGTTTGATAAGGGAACAAGATCAGCCAGGTAAAAGCAAAGAAGAAATGAAAGTCCTGATAAAATGGAGTGACAACATAGCTGATGGTAAACATAGTAAACAAGGTTGTATAGAATCCATGTATAGAAAGATTCGTAAAGAAATTCTAGACATACACGCAAGGGAAAGAACAGCGAGAGAAGCCGAGAAAGCGGAGGATGAAGTCTCAGAAGACGATGATATAGAAACTGAAACCCCAAATAGAATAGCGTACCTAGGTAGGACGAGACCCTTTGACAGACCCATACGCCTAGAATGCAAGAAGCGTTTTCTTTCTCCCATACCAGAACAATGTTCTCTTGAGCATCTATTCCAAGCCACTGATAAAGTACTGAAACAACGAATAGGTTACAGTGTACTTAGCTCCATGCATGAACAGGAACTAGCCCGGTCAGCAGTACAATGGGCTGGCAATACTAGCGTATATAAAGATGATTCAGTAGCGCAAACATTTTTGAATCTTTCCCCAGACGAACAGCGATTAGCTGGTATGTACATGATTCAACATCTCATTACATTGTACGAAAGTCAGCATTCTGATCCAGGTCCCCTGTATAATATATTGGAAGAGTTACTCCTAGGTAGATGGAGAGGCCTAAATACCAATTTAATTAATATCATTCTAGAACAGCGACACAAATACAGGACCTTCCTGACTCCACATTTTGTTCCAGTTCCACTCCCAGTAAGGAAAACCTTTTACATAGACAGACAGAATCCCTTACGAGAAGTTCATCCCGTCCGGAAGACAGACGGTGAGCTTGAACGAGTATTCGTATACACGCCCTTGACCAAAATAGAATTATTGGAAATGAAAAAATTAGTGCCCTGTCATGATAAAGATCCAGCAGGGTTTCACCGTGAATTAAAAGACATGCTCCGCATGGGGGA
This sequence comes from Lissotriton vulgaris, assembly GCF_964263255.1. Lineage (NCBI taxonomy): Eukaryota > Metazoa > Chordata > Amphibia > Caudata > Salamandridae > Lissotriton > Lissotriton vulgaris. The sequence goes on along the minus strand of NW_028242560.1, from coordinate 789,865 downwards.
GTATACGTATCCCGATATCATTAAAATGTTGAAAGTTCTGTTGCCTGCAGGGATTTACGAAAAACTCAAAGAAAAAGAATGGGAGGTGGGAGAGAAAAAAGATTGATTGGGGAGAATTAGAACACGAAGAAAATACACGAGTCCCTGGTACTGGTCTTGGGGAAAAAGCTAAAGCATTACCAGAATTATTAGTACAGGTTTTGCCGAGGTTACTAGCTACTAAAAAGGAAGACTGGGATGCAATCTCAGCCTGCAAACAGAAACAAGATGAAGACACTAGTGATTTTTATTCTAGATTTGAGAAATGTTTCATTATTAATAGCGGCCTGAAGACAAGTAGTGAATCGTATCCACATCTTTTTGTGACCAAATTAGTAGAGAATTCCTTACCACAAGTTAAAAATAGAGTACTGAAAGTAGAGAGTACATGGCAAGCTAATAGCCCTTCCCAAATGTTACAAATGTTACAGTATCACCAGAACTGAATTAGAGAAGAACACGAACATGAACAGAGACGTATTAAAGACACAAAAATGAAAGTACTAGTTGCTCAGTCAGTCCCAGCTGATAGTCAGAAGAGGGGTATGGCTCCGTCCAGTCATTCTGCAGCTCCTGTTAAAGGGAACTGCAACTACTGTAAACAGCCAGGTCACTATATAAACGAATGTGCCGTTTTGAGACACAATATAGCTACAGGCAAGACGAAAGAAAGACCGCATCCACCTAGACAAGAACATGTTCCACAGAATGTTCCGCAGAACACGCAACCTCCTCAGAACACGCAACAGACAGTAGCTGTACCCCAACCCCAACCCATTGCTGCCACACAACATGTCACGCAACAAATGTACCAGTATGCACAGTCAGACTACCCAGATTATCAGCAGTACTCATGAAACAGCCTAGAGAGGGAGGTTGGCTTGCCCCTTATCGAGGTTCCAGTAGATCAAGAGGGTCCCTATGTACATAGTCAAGTATTAGGGAAAGACAGAAAATTTTTGATTGACACAGGGGCGAGCAGAACTACCATCAGTCATGACGAGGTTCCAGGGGCACCCCTCTCAGGCTCACAGAACGTTTCCCTGGGATTTTCAGGAAAGCCTATTGTTAACGAAGTGTCAAAGCCAGTTTCCCTAGAAGTTGGTCCATTGTCTCGTACTACAGACTTGTTACTTACGAAATCATGTCCAGAAAACTTGCTTGGTATAAAAACATTGAAAGCGCTAGGAGCAGTGATTTGTTGTTCTCCGGAAGGAGTGAGATTGTTTTTACGTGATTTTAAAGGACATTATGTGTTAAGAGATTTTGATCCAAGATTACAGAATGTACCACAGCATTTATGGGCGCAAGGTCCAACTGATGTAGGTTGTATGCACATTACACCATACCGTGTCACACTCAAACAAGGAGTTGTACTGCCCCGAATCCGACAATACAAGTTAACACCTGAGGCTGTAGCGGCCTTACTGAAAATTATTGACGAACTCATTGCTCAAGGAGTGGTTGTAGAAACTGACTCCAATGTGTGTAATTCTCCAATCATCCCGATTCTTAAACGAACTGACCCTAATGCACCACCGGTCTACAGACTGGTGATTGATCTTCGAGAATTAAACAAATGCATAATACCCCAGTACCCAGTGGTCCCAGACATTTCTTCTTTATTGACTGCCATTGATTCCGAAGCTGCGTTCTTCACTGTAATCGATCTCAAGAACGCCTTCTTTAGTGTCCCCATTCATCCGGAAAGCCAGTATTTTTTCGGATTCTGTTTAAGTGGCAGAAGCTTCAAATTTGCACGTGCTCCTCAAGGGTGCACAGAAAGCCCTAGTATTTACAGCCAAGCACTGAAACGACAACTAGACAGTATTCACATGCCTACTGACACTGCCCTGCTCCAGTATGTTGATGATCTCTTGATCACCGCACGAACAGAACGTGACTGTGAACATGCATCACTGACAATCTTGTATTTTCTGGCCGAAAAGGGGCATAAAGTGTCCCCTTCGAAGCTGCAATTCTGTGCCCAGCAAGTGGTTTACCTTGGACACTTGCTGTCCAAGAGGGGTAGACAGTTGACACCTGACCACATTCAGTTAATTGCACATCTTCCACAGCCCAGCACACAAAAGGAAGTACGGGCCTTCATTGGCCTCACTTCTTACTGTAGACAATGGATTCCCCAGTATGCATATCTAGCCAAACCACTCATACAGTTGACAACACAGGAGGCAGCGACTTCGACTGTCCTCCCTTGGACTCAGGAACATACACAAGCTTTTGATGACTTGAAGAAAGCCTTATGTCAAGCACCTGTTTTAGCGACACCATGTTACAGCAAACCTTTTACACTTTTTGTCACTGAACGCGATGGCAAAGCATTATCTGTTCTCACACAAGATCAAGCAGGAAAACACAAGCCTTGTGCTTATTTTTCTAGTACATTGGATCCAGTAGCCCAGGCTCTGCCTTCGTGCCTAAAATCAGTTGCAGCAACAGCTTTAGCAATCAGACAAAGCGACTCCATAGTATTAGGACATCCCCTGACAGTACAGGTTCCACACTCCGTGGAAGTTCTCCTAAACCGGACACAGACTCAGCACTTGACCATAGCACGATTGACAGGATATGAACTGACACTGTTTCAGCCACACATAGAGATCAGACGTTGCAACATACTAAACCCTGCTACACTGTTACCCTCGATTACAGCAGATCCTACACCACATGACTGTGTGGAAGTCATTAACACAACTACGAAACCAAGACAAGACTTGACAGACATTGCATTGCCCGACCCAGACCTGACACTTTATGTGGATGGTTCATGCATGAGAACAAGTACAGGAGAGTTAGTGGCCGCATATGCAGTGACCACTGAAACTGAAGTCATAGAAACACATCGTATTGACACATTGTCAGCCCAAGCAGCAGAGCTCATCGCTCTGACCCAAGCCTGCATACGAGCCAAGAACTTGAAAGTAAACATATACACAGATTCACAGTACACATTCGGAGTCGTTCACGACTTCGGTGTTCTCTGGCAAGAGAGAGGTTTTCTGACCTCCCATGGAGCCAAGATCCAACATGGTCCCCTCATTCAAGCTCTGTTAGAAGCAATACACTTGCCTACAGCCATTGCCATCATGAAGTGCAAAGCACATACTAAAGTTACTGACAACTTTTCCCAGGGTAACGACCTGGCTGATCGAACAGCTAAGCTCACAGCTCAGATTCATACAGACAATCCGACTGACACGACAAAGACTGAAGTAACTCCACTGAAGCATTGCATGACAGTCAGGGATCCCACACAAGATGTACTCGACATACAGACACATGCTACTCCGGACGAAATCAAGAAATGGACTGAACAAGAAGGGGTCCAGACAGATCAGGGATGGATGACGAAGGGAAAAGCAACATGGTTTCTCCCCGACTCTATGGTTCAAGTTATCATTAACACAGCACATAGTCCAGCACACTTAGGAGAGAAAGCTATGCTAGATAGCATCCAGAATATTTGGTTCAACAAGCACTTACGTGCAGCAGCAAAACAGAAAGTGCGTACCTGTATGATCTGCTGTCAGTTCAATCCAGGCAAAGGCATTCCCGTGGAACAAGGTGGATTTCATCCTCCTGACCATCCTTTTGAAGTCCTCCAGATGGATTATATCCAGATGGACAGATGCCGAGGATTCAAGTATGTCCTCGTAGTTGTATGTGAACCTTTCCAGATGGACAGAAGCTGACCCAGTCCCAGATTACACTGCCGTAACCACTGCCAAGCAGTTGGTTCGTGAATTTTTCCCGCGATACGGTTTGCCCCGTGTCGTGTACTCAGATAATGGACAGCCATTCTCGTCCGAACTCATGAAACAGGTATCACTCCTGTTAGGATACCAGTGGAAATTCCACTGTGTACGACACCCCGAAGCAGCTGGTCTCGTCGAGAGACATAATCAGACTCTGAAAACACGGTTAGCGAAGGTCTGTGCAGAAAAAGGTGTAGATTGGATGGTAGCCCTGCCGGTTGCCCTCTTTTACATGCGTATGGTAGCTCATTCCAGAACCGGACTATCTCCTTATGAAGTAGTCTTCGGCAGACCCCCAAATATGTGGGGTACGCCTATGCCGCGTAAGATCACTGATGTCGATAGTAATATGCTGACAGATTACCTGGCTTCCTTGATGTCTGCACTACTCTCTTGTCGTTCACAGGTCGCGGCTGCCTTCCCGGACAACACCCAAGTGAAACCGCATGAAATCGTTCCGGGGGACCTGGTATGCATACGGAACTTCGATCGCTCAAGCCCTCTGGAGCCCAGGTGGAGGGAACCGAAACTGGTGTTGATGACCACGAGGACCGCAGTAAAAGTAGAGGGAAGGAAAGGCTGGCTCCATTCCAGCCACATCAAGCGTTTTCATGGACTGTGTCCAGAGACATTTCCCAAGAACTGCCCCAATTCTGATACTGACTCTAAACTCCCCTTGTTAGAGAAAACTCCGCAACAGGAGTATAAAGCAAAGCTAAGGTCTAGTAAGTCAGACAGCGTTTAATTGTTTAAGTCCCCCTCGGGTGAAGCGGTTAGACAGGTTTCTGACATGTATGAGATAGACCCAAATAGTGAGAGAGATAGACAGAAAGTCAAGAAAATGAAATACTGTAAAGATCTACATAGTAGCTGTATCATTACATTGCTTTTTATGTTTTTTCTGAGTATTACGATCATATGTATAAGCTGGACGTTACATGTTTTCTTTCCTCCTCTTGGTTCACATGTACATTCTTCTTTCAATGACACTATAGAGCACACTTTCAGTGACCTGCCACCACACGAATTGTCCTATCGTCTAGCACTGCGCAACAACACTTTTATCCGTATGTTACACCATTCTCATCAGACCAGCAATGCCACGAATTGCTGGGTATGTGGCCGACTCCCTCCTTATCAGAAATACAAGGAAGCTCTGCCCCTCTTTCCCTATCCGTTTACACATAATGGTTCATGCGGGGCATGGTTTACTTTAATGTCCTCCTTAGACAGTGAGTCCAAAGTTTCCCAAGGCAATTGGATATGGGGGAATCTGAATACAGTTATGAATCAAGCATGTTTCCCAGACAAGGACGGTCTTCCCCAAAGGACAGGGTCCGATCTAGAAAATGAAGTGTATGGATTAGGCAATTTTTCCCTTAACCTCATGATTCTGAACGTTCAGTCCGACACTAATTCGGACTTGCCGTTTATAACAGTCTTACAAGTGAAAGGTGAATTATGCGTTAGAAAGAATGGTTCAGTACATCTAGGACACAGTGATTGTAATACTGTGGTCGAATTCAGTGATAAAGGAAAGTCTACTTTCAAAGCTTCCCGCCATTCTTATTTTATTTGTGGTCAGACAGCTTATGTACGTCTGCTATTAGATTGGGATGGGACATGTTATATTGCGTTCCTATTACCACCTGTTTTTCTAGCCCCATCCGATTATCATCGAAACTCACACCTTGTACATATAAGACATAGAAGGGGGATTGAGTCCCCAATTGTCGATCAGACTGAGACAACGTGGGAGCAATATACAGATTTCAATAAAGGATTCTTTTTCTTTGTAGGTCCTGCCCAAAACAGTAAACTGATACGCAAATTAACCAGAACTCTTGAAGCAGTAGTGAATGAGACTACTTCTGCCTTAGGTAACTGTGAAGGGTTGATCCCTACATCGGGGGTCCAACGGAGCGCTGTGGACTCTTACCCCTCCGGAACTACTCCTCTCTCTGTCTTCCCGCAGGCTCCACCGATAACCCCGATTCAGGACGGATTGGAAACGTCCCTCCATGACCCCGGAAGTTGGGCCGCTAGCGAAGGACCGGAAGTGAACTCACCTAACCCCGGAAGTCCTTCGACCGGATACAGGCAGGAGAGTAGAAAAGCCGACGACCCAAACAACTCGGGGTTCCCAACAGCGAACTCGTGGCAGGAGTTGGCAGACCTCGGAGAACCAGCAGCGGAAGGACCGAAGGACCAAGAAGAAGAAGCAGACAAGGAAGACGTCTGGTGTGAGGACTGGTGGCGTCCTCAGGAGGTGGCTGGAGAGCGGCCGTAACTCACAGGAGAGTTACGGCGGGGCATGTGAGTACCTCGTTACCATTTTCCCCTGTTTCCACTGGTAGATGTGTACATAGTGTAAATAGCGCTCTGAACCACTTTCACTGTAAAGACGTGCACCGACACTGTATAGAATTGCGCACTATTTTCCGTCCCGTTCACGCCGGTGCTCACCCTCTACCCACCTTTACCTCTTCCCACAACCCAAACCCCGTCACGCCCCACCCAAACCTTCCACACACGACCCCAGGTGTTGGTGACAGAATTGAGATAAGTTTTGTTACCCCTGAACTAATCGCCCTGTTTTCGTTCTCTTTTCCTCCGAGTGGCTCACCGTTCCTACACCACGGAAAGACGACCACAGCCCAGCAGTGAACATCCCCACGGAACCCTCCCGGACACCTCATCTCTACAACCCACCTGGACTTCCACCCGAACCTTTTCATCCGGTGACCCGTGTTTCATTTGAGTGAACAATAAAGTTTTCGCTAATCATAGCGCACTTCATACGGCCTCCACGCCTGTTATTCCGGCCCGCCCTAAATCCCGCTCCACAGGTGGTGTCAGAAGTGGGATCGCCCGGAAGCATGGAGGCCGCAGTCAAACAACTAGCGGAAGGCCAGGAACACCTAGGAAAATTGATGGAACAATTCCTGAAAACCGCAGAAGACGACCGGGGACAACTGTACGATGTCCTAAAAGGTCAGGGCACAGCTCAGGATAAGACACTTGAAAAACTTGCAACAGTCATGGGCCAACAAAAACCGCTGGCCTCTCTTCCTTCTGTTGTACTGCAGAAATACGTAGCTGGAGAAGACCCAGACTTCTTCTTCACAAACTTTGAACGTTTGGCTCAGGCCGCAGCATGGCCCGCCGACCTGTGGGGTCATTATCTTGGTCCCCTGCTAACTGGGGAACTACAGGCAGCGTATCAACAGGCAAACATCCAGGGTGCGACACCATACGAGGATATTAAGACTTGTATACTAGAACGGCTCGGAATTGACGATGAGACGTATAGACTTCGTCTTCGTCAGGCTAAGGAGGGTCCGCAAGAGAATCCCCGGGCGTTGTCCTTCCGGATAAAAGATTTGGCTAACCGTTGGCTAAAACCAGCCACGTCCAGTAAAGACGAGATAATGGCCAAGATTTATCTGGAACAATTCCTTACCTCATTACATCCTGCCACACAAAAGTGGGTGCGGCAACACGCACGACTTACTCTTGACACTGCAGTCGAAATTGCTAGTGCGTACAACCGAGCACAAGACTCTCAACGAGCAAAAGAAGAACATCCCCCACGGCCGAGCCATGGCAGTCATGTACGGCCATCAAGACCTCCACCTGTGCTTCGCAAACCGGAGACGATACCTCCAATGCCGTATCCAGTGATGCCGAGAGCGCCACCTCCCGGTCCACAGTATTTTCATTGTGGAGGGTACGGACATATCGCCCGTATATGCCCCCAGAAAGAAGAGCCGATGGAAATAGGTGTAGCTAAAAACTATGTGTGTTTCAATGCTGACTCCGCTCCCCCGCCCCCTTTCATTGTCCTATACAAATCAATGGACACAAAATGATGGCGCTTGCTGATACAGGCTGCAGACATAGCGTGTTACGACCCCAAGATCTCCCTCACTCTCCGGAACCTGTGACAGGAACTGTAGCCATCAAATGTGTCCACGGAGACACGAAATGTTATCCAACGGCCAAAGTATATGTACAACACCCCAGTAGTAGTGGTAGCTCTTTGACTGTTGGGCTGGTTCCGAATCTTCCTGAAGAAGCTATATTAGGCAGTGATTACAGTGGTCTTCCTCACCTACTCCAGGATACCACAGATTCCCTAAAGAAATGGTGGGCTGAAGCACCTTTTTCAGGAGTCTCCCCTGCTATCGAACAGTCAGATAAACCTTTGAAGTCCAAAACACAAAAGAAAAAAGAGAGACGGGAATATTCCTTGGCTTGTCCTGCACAACCGGAAACCCATCCCTGGGAGACCGACAGAGAATTTCGAGCCGCCCAACAGGAAGATCCGGTTCTCCAAGATGCATGGGGTCGGGCTCTTCCCAACGAGGATCCATTACAAGTAGGTCCTTATTTTTTCATAAAAAATGGACTCCTCTATAGAAAAGGGGGACCTCAGAAAAATGCCCAGTTAATCATTCCAGGACTATTTAGGGAGAAAGTACTCTTTTTGGCCCATAGTCATTTACTGGGAGGGCACTTCAGTGACGAGAAGACGGGGAAGCTATTCTAGAGAAGTTTTATTGGCCAGGAGTCTATGCAGAAATTAAACGGTACTGTAGGGAGTGCCCGGTGTGCCAAAAGAATAGTCGGTATAGACCCCCAAGGGTTCCCCTCCAACCTTTACCACTGATTGATGTTCCTTTTTCTAGAGTAGGAATGGATCTTATAGGTCCCCTCTTACCGTCCAGGAGTGGGTGCAGGTACGCTCTAGTACTAGTGGATTACGCCACTCGCTTTCCCGAAGCAGTTCCCCTCAGACAGCCAACAACACAGAACATAGCCAAAGCTCTTATTGCCATCTTTTCTAGAGTGGGTTTTCCCCGAGAGATTTTAACCGATCAGGGTACCCCCTTTGTTTCCTCGCTAATGCGTCAGGTCTGTTCTACCTTGGGAATCAAGCAAATAAGAACTTCTGCTTACCATCCCCAAACCGACGGTTTAGTCGAGCGTTATAACGCCACCCTAAAAACCACTCTGAAAAAGCTGTTGGGCCTAGAGAGTAAACGCTGGGAGGAAATGCTGCCCCTTGCTCTTTTTGCCATTCGCTGTAAAGTACAAAGTAGTACCGGCTACTCGCCATATGAATTATTGTATGGCAGGGCGCCCCGAACCCTATTGGATATGGCTCGTGAAGCTTGGGAGGCCGAGCCGGACCGGACTCGCCCTCTTCCAGAGTACATTGAAAATTTAAAAACCCACTTAGGTGAGGTCCGTGAAATCGTCAAACAGAATCTTGTAGCTGCACAATCCACTCAGAAAACCCAGTACAATAAGGGAACCAAACCCAGAACATTTGTCCCAGGAGACCAGGTACTCCTACTAATTCCCTCTTCGGACCATAAGCTATTGGGTCAGTGGCAGGGTCCGTTTACGATAGTGAAACAAGTGACTCCAGTCACTTACGAGGTGGAAACAGATGCCAATAGGGGTAACAATCAAATCTATCACATCAACCTCCTCAAGAAATGGGAGGGACCGCGCCCTGTTCTATCGGGTCACGAACCCTTCCTGTTTGAAGGTTGTTTCGACACCGGTTTGATGGAACGCCAAAAACAGGAACTTTGTCGTTCACTTGTACCCCTACAGTCAGTCTTTTCAACTCTGCCAGGGCATACCACTGTGGTGGAACACGCCATCCACACTGAGCCAGGGAAAACGGTAAGGCAACGACTGTACCGTATTCCGGAAGCCCGTCGGGCTGTAATCAAAGAAGAAACGAATCAAATGCTTCAAATGAATATCATCGAACCATCGAGCAGTAGCTGGAATTCGCCCATTGTTTTGGTCCCTAAACCCGATGGTTCTACACGATTTTGTATTGACTTCAGGGAGGTGAATAAGATCTCCGCCTTTGATTCCTATCCTCTTCCCCGTGTGGACGAGATGGTTGAACGAATAGGCAAAGCAAGGTACATTAGCACTCTTGATCTCTGCAAAGGCTATTGGCAGATTCCGCTGAAAGCTGAGGACAAACACAAGACCGCTTTCTCCACCCCCGAAGGCTTGTTTCAGTTTAAAGTAATGCCCTTCGGCTTGCACGGGGCCCCGGCGACCTTTCAGAGGGCCATGAATCAAGTCCTACGCCCTCATGCTTCATATGCGGGTGCTTATCTTGATGACATCGTCATTTATAGTGACACCTGGGAGCAACACCTGTCCCATTTATATTCAGTGGTCTCCTCTTTGGGCAAATACGGGTTTACCATTAACCCGGCTAAAACCACATTAGCAGCACAGAGTGTTAAATATCTCGGCTATTTGTTGGGTGAAGGACATATTCGGCCCCAAGAGAACAAAGTCAAAACAATACAGGCGATACCATTCCCAAAAACACGAAAAGATCTCCGTCCCTTTTTGGGTATGTTGGGTTATTACAGGAGATTTATCCCCAACTTTTCACAAGTAGCAGCTCCCCTCACAGATCTCCTCAAAAAGACTGCAAAAACAGAGGAGACCCTCCAACAACCATCTCCCGTACTTCTGCAAGCCTTCAATGTTCCAAAGAACGCCTTGACCTCTGAACCTGTGTTGATGAGCCCCGATTACAGTCAGCCTTTTATTTTGCAAACTGATGCATCGGATCAAGGTTTAGGGGCTGTTCTATCCCAAAAAGATTCGGAAGGAGCAGAGAAACCCATTCTGTATCTTAGCAGAAAACTGTTTCCCAGGGAAATCAACTACTCGGTTGTTGAAAAGGAAGCACTCGCTATCAAGTGGGCCGTGGAAAGCCTTCGCTACTACCTTGATGGTAGGGAATTCATTTTATATACGGACCACGCTCCACTTGAATGGATGGCTCGCAATAGGGGACACAATGATCGAGTGCTTCGTTGGTTTCTGTCACTCCAGCCTTTTCGTTTTCGAACATTGCATCGAAAAGGCCTAGAACAGGGCAACGCAGACTATCTTTCCCGATATCTGCCACCTACCGGCCCTACAAGAAACACTCCTAGGGGAAGGGAATGTGAAGGGTTGATCCCTACATCGGGGGTACAACGGAGCGCTGTGGACTCTTACCCCTCCGGAACTACTCCTCTCTCTGTCTTCCCGCAATCTCCACCGATAACCCCGATTCAGGACGGATTGGAAACGTCCCTCCATGACCCCGGAAGTTGGGCCGCTAGCGAAGGACCGGAAGTGAACTCACCTAACCCCGGAAGTCCTTCGACCGGATACAGGCAGGAGAGTAGAAAAGCCGACGACCCAAACAACTCGGGGTTCCCAACAGCGAACTCGTGGAAGGAGTTGGCAGACCTCGGAGAACCAGCAGCGGAAGGACCGAAGGACCAAGAAGAAGAAGCAGACGAGGAAGACGTCTGGTGTGAGGACTGGTGGCGTCCTCAGGAGGTGGCTGGAGAGCGGCCGTAACTCACAGGAGAGTTACGGCGGGGCATGTGAGTACCTCGTTACCATTTTCCCCTGTTTCCACTGGTAGATGTGTACATAGTGTAAATAGCGCTCTGAACCACTTTCACTGTAAAGACGTGCACCGACACTGTATAGAATTGCGCACTATTTTCCGTCCCGTTCACGCCTGTGCTCACCCTCTACCCACCTTTACCTCTTCCCACAACCCAAACCCCGTCACGCCCCACCCAAACCTTCCACACACGACCCCAGGTGTTGGTGACAGAATTGAGATAAGTTTTGTTACCCCTGAACTAATCGCCCTGTTTTCGTTCTCTTTTCCTCCGAGTGGCTCACCGTTCCTACACCACGGAAAGACGACCACAGCCCAGCAGTGAACATCCCCACGGAACCCTCCCGGACATCTCATCTCTACAACCCACCTGGACTTCCACCCGAACCGTTTCATCCCGTGACCCGTGTTTCATTTGTGTGAACAATAAAGTTTTCGCTAATCATAGCGCACTTCATACGGCCTCCACGCCTGTTATTCCGGCCCGCCCTAAATCCCGCTCCACAGTAACTTGACCGAAGAGCAGTCTGCTATGAGACTTGTTGTTCTTCAAAACCGCCTTGTCCTTGACGTCATCCTGGCCGATAGGGGCGGGGCTTGTAGAGTGATCGGATCTAGTTGTTGTGTGTTTATTCCAAATAACGCACCATCAGTATATAAAGCAATAACAAGGCTTCATAAAATAGCTCACCAGATGCACCAGAATCCAGGCACCTGGACATGGTCCGGTTGGCTCTGGAGTGTGATATCCGCCTGGGGATGGAAAGTACTGTCATTCCTAGGAATAATACTGCTCATAGTATTCAGTTGTTGTCTCTGTCTGCAATGTGGGCCAGCGATTTGCGGCTTGTGCGCCACAGCCTGTATTCCCCGTCCAAGTTCACGTTCCCGAATGAAGAAAGATGAGCAAATGATGTTGTACGAACAGATAGATGGTCTCATGAAAATAGATATATCCTGAAAGGGCGCAGTAGGGGCCAAGGAGGGAATGAGGAAATAAGAAATTTTTAGGTAGTCAGTGTGACCCCCAATCACACCCTATCCATGCACCCGTGCCCCATGTATGTCATGTAATTCCCTTCCCGTGTCCGCCATGAAGACGCAATTGCATTTGCGTCCAACGTTAACATGTCATCTACCAGGCCCTCCATGAACAAAACGATAATTCAGCCTCAAAGCCTACGTTTCCAATGCATTTACATGGTGCACTTTTACATATTGCAAAGCACACGTTTTCCACGTTTTTCTGGCTCAGTCGAGCCAGGCCCTTAATTGAGGCTCCGAGTCTCTTCTGTCTCTGAAAGCTGCAGTTTAGGTATGCATCCCTGACCTCTGCCTTACTTCCTGCCCAGCCAAGCGGTGCCCGGCTCGGCCTGGCCTGCCTGCCAAGACGGTATTTTGCCTACAGTTATCTGCTCAGCCTCCGAAAAAACACATTCCAGTCTAGTGAAATAGGTAAACATATTCCCGGCTGCAGAGCAAAGGGCCCTGCCTTCCTGTCTCCTTGCAAGTGATTTACCTAACCCGTTACCATGGTAGGCCCATGGCCCCCGTACATTCATGAAGAACCATATGCACGCACTAGCATTCAGTATTGAACGGCCTCTGCCCGAGAGACCTTTTAACTTCAGACAACACATCCTCCAAACACAAGATATCAGATATGCTATAGGTGCAGGTCGTTCTGACATCCCAGACACCAGACTCCTCTACTAGTGCTAAAGTCAAGCCCCCAGCTCTCCCCAGTTACACGTCATACTCAGTTGCGCACGCATCCAGGGTAAAGGTTTCTGCTGACCCTGCAGAATTTCTCTATGCATCCACCCACCTATGACACTTCTATGACGTTTCCAGCACACACCTCCGTGTACGCCCCTGTACACGCCTTCTTTTACGCCCATGTGTTCTTATCTCTTCTCTTTTCACTTGTTATGCCTACTGTATTCATTTCAATTATACAGTGTTACTATATATAATGTGTGATGTTAATAAAATGTTGAATATCCCTTCCTGAACCTTAGTGGTGATGGAACCCGATGTCCAGTGTCTCGAGCCACTTAATTAAAGCCTGTATGACTCAGATACCACGGACTCTGCCTCTCATTTTATTGAGCTATCCTTATTGTCATTTAATGTATAGAAAAATAGTCCCGGTAATTTTATTTACCACACTATACAAGTACAAAAACATTTACATTTACATTAGCTGTGTGTGTGTGCGTATGTGTGTGGTTGTGTGTGTGTTAGCTGTGCGTGTGTATATGTGTGGCTGTGTGTGTGCGTGCGTGATCCATGGTGACTGAAGAGCCTGCTGGAATCGGAGCGCGTGTTCACGTGCGTGACCTGATCCGATTCCGGCAGAGTGCGCATGCCAGTCTCTTGTCTCCTCTTGATAGTCCATGTAAGCAGAACCGCCGACAATAGGCTCGCCCTGCATCGCAGGTGCGAGACCTAAAAAATCCATTAGTGAGCTGACTCCCACCACTGCATGGATTTATTTATTTATTTATGCATTTTTATATAGCGCGGACTTTACCCGAAGGCGTCAGAGCGCTTCACATTAGGAACAGAAATGAAACATAATGAGAAACATTACAAAAGAACAGATTACAAAAGCATACGTTACGTTACATAAGGTAATAGTGACAATTGTGAGCAAACAAAATACATGAGGTAGTAAAAATTGAGAGCAACCAAAAATACATGAGGTAGAAAAGGTAATAGTGACAATTGTGAGCAAACAAAATACATGAGGTAGTAAAAATTGTGAGCAACCAAAAATACATGAGGTAGTCAAAAGTGCACAAGAGGAAAAGTGACAAGTGTGCAGTTATAAAAGAAAACAAAGTATAATTTAAGGTATAATACTGCAATAAGTGCTAGATACTCAGGCACAGGAACAAGCGTTACGTAGGCAAAGGTGGCACTTGTGCAAGTATCAAAGGTAAAAACATGTGAGAGGTAGCAACAGTGTGTTACAAGGGCAAAGTGGTGTGTGCATGTTACAAAAGGGCACCGAACACAAGTACATGGAAAATACTGCAAAAAGGCAGACACTCCAACCACAGGAATACACTGGGAAGGCACTACCATGGTCATGGAAAGTAGAAATTATCAGTAGTGGGAAGTCTTCCTCCAAATAGCAAGAGGACGTGAATTACTTTTGGAGGTGTCTCTGGAGGAGGAGAACTTTGAGGTCCCTTTTAAAGGCCTGGGAGGAGGCGGTGGTCCAGAGCTGAGGCGGAAAGGAGTTCCAGATTCTCACTGCGTTGCCTGAAAAGGATTGGGCCATTGTTCTTTCCTTCTTGAAAGGGGGAGGTTCAAGCAGTAGATTCTCCGCATTGCATGAAGGTCTAGAGCCGCCAGAGAGTTTCAGTTTATTCGCCAGGTAGCGGGGAGAGGAGGAGTGCAAGGCTTTGTGGGTGATACAATCGGTCTTGTAGATAGCTCTAGCCTCGAAGGGAAGCCAGCGGAGGGTGGATAACATCGGTGTGATGTGATCGCTTATTTTGGCCCCATAAATGAAACGAGCTGCTGAATGGAAGACAGACTTAAGTGGGGACAGGTGAGATTTGGGGAGGCCAGTAAGAAGAGAATTGCAGTAGTCTAGTCTGGAGAGGACCAGCGATTGCACCAGGGTTATAAGGTCCTGCTCCGGGAAGAAGCGACGGATTCCCCAAAGAAGGCGCAGTTGGTAACGAGCAGATTTTGCAACAGAATTGATTTGGGGAGTTAGATTGAGTTTTTTGTCTAGAATGATACCAAGGGATTTTGCACTGTCGACAATGATGGGTTTATTGTTTAGTAGATTCATCTGATCCATCCATGATTGAACCAGGGGAGGAGAGAGTGAGGAGGAGAAGAGGAGCCCAGTACAAGTGGCTGCAGGGCAGGCCCTTGCAGAATGGCCGGATCATTCCAGGGGTGTTCTTGCAATGATTGATTGTTCTGCTGGATGCAGGTAGAGGCGCCCTGGACCTCGTCCTGTGCTGCCGCGGAGACCTGGCACTGCTCGGTGCTGCACACCTCCACCTGAGCTCGCGGGGACGAAATGTGACGGACATTTCCGGTCTGCTCGTTACCGCTTTGTGTCGTTATGTAGTGTTGGGCTTGTTTTAATGGGGAGTTGCCCTTGCTCAACACGTTGTACGTACCAACCGCCTCCGACCACCGCAGTCCCCGAGCGCCGGACGGGTGCGGTGCCGACGGAGAGGCTTCTGGCTCTCGGGGACCGCTCCGGCTGCAGTGTAAATCGGGGTGCTCATGTCCTGGAGCCCCCAAGCCTCGAGCTGTTGCCCGGCTCCCGCCGCTGTTTCCGGCCCGGGACTCCATGGTCGCACAGAGGATGCGCCGGTGAGCAGCGTCTGTACCCAGCGCATGCGCTGGTGAGCGGCGGCCGTGCCCCGCGCATGCGCATGTGAGACGTGTTTCTGCCTTGCGCATGCGCCTTTGAGATGTGTTGCCTCGCGCATGCGCCTGTGAGCTGTGTTTCTGCCTCGCGCATGCGCATACGTCCCCAAATAGAACCATCCTTAGAAATAGTGTACCAGTCCCTTGTTGACCCCCTGCCTCAGTGCCCGCCCCCAGCTGACCTGGCGGTGACCCCCTGCTGACCTGGCAGTGCCCCCGCCCTACCTCCCAGCTGTCAGGCATCTCTTCCACAGCAGATCCCTGCGGGGAGTGCTGGGGCTCTGCCTGTCCAGGGTGACAGGCTCCTGTCAGTGTTGCTATGAAGTGGGGGCTCTCTAGGGGTGTGGCCCCTCCCTCCTCCTCCCGCACCCTCTGCTGCAGGGGGGCGTCTGTGAGGTGCTGGTGCCCCCTCCTACACACCAACCAGCAGAGCTTCAGCTGAGCAGCAGGAAAGATGTACCAGCAGGGCCCTGAGATGGTGAGTGCAGCCTCCTTTGCTGTCAGGACTGCTCTGTGCCATCTGCCCCAGCAGAGGGGTCATGGCAGGGGTGCCCCTCCCTGCACTTGACGATCTGACATCACATTGACGAGCCCTTCAGAGAAATGTACCAGCAGGGCCCTGAGATGGTGAGTGCAGCCTCCTTTGCTGTCAGGACTGCCCCTGTGCCTGGTGCCATCTGCCCCCAGCAGAGGGGCCATGGCAGGGGTGCACCTGGCTGCACTGGAGCACGTGACAGTCTGACATCACATTAGAGGAGCCCTCCAGAGAGATGTACCAGCAGAGCCCTGAGATGGTGAGTGCAGCCTCCTTTGCTGTCAGGACTGCCCTGTGCCATCTGCCCCCCGCAGAGGGGTCATGGCAGGGGTGCACCTGGCTGCACTGGAGCACGTGACAATCTGACATCACATTAGAGGAGCCCTCCAGAGAGATGTACCAGCAGGGCACTGAGATGGTGAGTGCAGCCTCCTTTGCTGTCAGGACTGCCCCTGTGCCTGCTGCCATCTGCCCCCAGCAGAGGGGTCATGGCAGGGGTGCCCCTCCCTGCACTTGACGATCTGACATCACATTAGACGAGCCATCCAGAGAAATGTACCAGCAGGGCCCTGAGATGGTGAGTGCAGCCTCCTTTGCTGTCAGGACTGCCCCTGTGCCTGCTGCCATCTGCCCCCAGCAGAGGGGTCATGGCAGGGGGGCACCTCCCTGCACTTGACGATCTGACATCACATTAGAGGAGCCCTTCAGAGAGATGTACCAGCAGGGCACTGAGATGGTGAGTGCAGCCTCCTTTGCTGTCCGGTTGCCCCTGTGCCTTGTGCCATCTGCCCCCAGCAGAGAGTTCCTGGTAAGGGAGGCACCTCCCTGCACTTGACGACCTGACATCTCATTAGACGAGTCCTCCAGAGAGATGTACCAGCAGGGTCCTGACATGGTGAGTACAACCTCCTCGGATTGCCTGTGCTGTCAGGACTTCACCTGTGTCCTGTGCCAACTGCTCTCACTGAATTCTGCTCCCACCAGAGGGTTCCTGGTAGGGGTGCATCTACCCTGCACTGCAGCACTTGACGATCTGACATCACATTAGACGAGTCCTCCAGAGAGCAGCAGGGTCCTGACATGGTGAGTGCAGCCTCCTTTGCTGCCAGGACTGCCCCTGTGTCTGGTGCCGTCTGCCCCCACTGGGCTCTGCCCCCACCAGAGGGTTCCTGGTAGGGGGTGCACCTCCCTGGTGCACTTGAGGATCTGAGATCACATTAGACTAGTCCTCCAGAGAGATGTATCAGCAGGGTCCTGAGATGGTGAGTGCAGCCTCCTCGGCTTTTCTGTACTGTCAGGACTGCACCCGTGTCTAGTGCCACTGCTCCCACTGGGCCCTGCCCTCACCAGAGGGTTCCTGGTAGGGGTGCACCTCCCTGCACTGGAGCACTGGACGGTGTGACATCACATTAGACAAGCCCTCCTTCTCTTTATTTACTCTGCATTGTCTAGACATGCAACAATGTCAGTCACTTATCTATGGTGATTCGTGCCTACTAGTTCAGTGTGTTATTTATCGTATATAAATGGGGGAGGTGTCGAAGCGTGGCGCCAGCACCAGTTGTGTGGAAGATGCATTCTCCTTCACCTGTCTCCTCAGTGCAGAGGTAGCTAAAGGTCATTCCAGCGCAGAGGTAGGTAGTCAGAGGCCATCCCAGAGCAGAGGTAGGTAGTCCGAGGCCATCCCAGAGCAGAGGTATCTAGAGGATATCCCAGAGCAGAGGTAGGTAGCCAGAGGCCATCCCAGCGCAGAGGTAGCCAGAGGCCATCCCAGCGCAGAGGTAGCCAGAGGCCATCCCTGCGCAGAGGTAGCCAGAGGCCATCCCTGCGCAGAGGTAGCCAGAGGCCATCCCTGCGCGGAGGTAGCCAGAGGCCATCCCTGCGCAGAGGTAGCCAGAGGGCATCCCTGCGCAGAGGTAGCCAAAGGCCATCCCAGCGCAGAGGTATCCAGAGGCCATCCCAGCGCAGAGGTATCCAGAGTCAATCCCAGCGCAGAGGTAGCCAGAGGCCATCTCAGAGCAGAGGTAGCCAGAGACCATCTCAGGGCAGAGGTAGCCAGAGGCCATCCCACCACAGTGGTAGCCAGAGGTCATCCCAGCGCAGAGGTAGCCAGAGGCTATCGCAGCACAGCGGTAAGTAGCCAGAGGTCATCGCGGCGTAGAAGTAAGTAGCCAGAGGCCATCGCAGAGCAGAGGTAGGTAGCCAGAGGCTATCGCACCGCAGAGGTATCCAGAGGATATCCCTGCGCAGAGGTAGCCAGAGGCCATCCCTGTGCAGAAGTAGCCAGAGGCCATCCCAGCGCAGAGGTAGGTAGCCAGAGGCCATCGCAGCGCAGAGGTATCTAGAGGATATCCCAGCGCAGAGGTAGCCGGAGGCCATCCCTGCGCTGATGTAGCCAGAGGCCATCCCTGCGCAGAGGTAGCCAGAGGCCATCCCTGCGCAGAGGTAGCCAGAGGCCATCCCTGCGCAGAGGTAGCCAGAGGCCATCCCTGCGCAGAGGTAGCCAGAGGCCATCCCTGCGCAGAGGTAGCCAGAGGCCATCCCTGCGCAGAGGTAGCCAGAGGCCATCCCTGCGCAGAGGTAGCCAGAGGCCATCCCTGCGCAGAGGTAGCCAGAGGCCAGCGCAGTGGTATGTAGTCAGAGGCTATCGCGGCGCAGTGGTAAATAGTCAGAGGCTACCGCGGCGCAGTGGTAAGTAGTCAGAGGCTATCGCGGCGCAGCGGTAGGTAGCCAGAGGCCATCGCGGCGCAGGGGTAGGTAGGCAGAGGCCATCGCAGCGCAGGGGTAGGTAGCCAGAGGCCATCCCAGCTCAGAGGTAGGTAGCCAGAGGCCATCCCAGCGCAGAGGTAGGTAGCCAGAGTCCATCCCAGCGCATCGGTAGGTAGCCAGAGTCCATCGCAGCGCAGAGGTAGGTAGCCAGAGTCCATCCCAGCGCAGAGGTAGGTAGCCAGAGGCCATCCCAGTGCAGATGTATCTAGAGGCCATCCCGGCATAGAGGTAGCCAGAGGCTATCCTAGTGCAGAGGTAGGTAGCCAGAGACCATCCCGGCGCAGAGGTAGGTAGCTAGAGGCCAGCCCAGCGCAGAGGTAGGTAGCTAGAGGCCAGCCCAGTGCAGAGGTAGGTAGCTAGAGCCCAGCCCAGCGCAGGGGTAGGTAGCTAGAGGCCATCCCAGAGCAGAGATAGGTAGTTAGAGGTCATCCCAGCACAGAGGTAGCCAAACGCCATCCCAGCACAGAGGTAAGTAGCCAGAGGCCGACCCGGCGCAGAGGTAGGTAGTCAGAGGAACGTTATTCTCTTGTTGACGGGGAGCCAGTGGCGGTCTTTCAGGTGGCCGGAAATGTGAGCTTGGCGGGGGATGTCTAGTATGAGTCTGGCTGAGGCGTTTTGGATGCGTAGGAGTTTTTTCTGTAGTTTGGCTGTGGTTCCGGCGTAAAGGGTGTTTCCGTAATCCAGTCGGCTTGTGACCAGTGCGTGGGTGACCGTCTTTCTTGTTTCGGTGTGGATCCAACAGAAGATTTTTTTGAGCATGCGTAGGATGTTGAAGCATGAAGATGAGCCGGCGTTGACTTGTCTGGTCATCGAGAGGGAGGAGTCCAGGATGAAGCCTAGGTTACGTGCGTGGTCCGTAGGTATGGGTGCGGTTCCCAGGGCCGGTGGCCACCATGAGTCATCCCAGGCAGAGGGGGATGAGCCTAAGATGAGGACTTCCGTTTTGTCCGAGTTCAGTTTTAGACGGCTGTTCTTCATCCACTCGGCTACTTCTTTCATTCCTTCGTGTAAGTTGGTTTTGGCGGTGTTTGGGTCTTTGGTGAGGGAGAGGATTAGCTGGGTGTCGTCTGCGTAGGAGATGATGTTGAGGTTGTGTTGGCGCGCGATGGATGCGAGGGGACTCATGTATACGTTGAAGAGGGTGGGACTGAGTGATGATCCTTGTTGTACGCCGCAGATGACTTCGGTGGCCTCTGATCTAAAAGGGGGGAGGCGGACTCTCTGGGTTCTTCCGGCGAGGAACGAGATGATCCAGTCCAATGCTTTTCCTTGAATTCCGACGTTGCTGAGGCGTTGTATGAGGGTGCTATGACAGACTGTGTCGAAGGCTGCGGAGAGGTCAAGTAGGATGAGGGCAACTGTTTCTCCGTTGTCCAGTAGTGTTCGAATGTCATCTGTAGCTGCGATGAGGGCGGTTTCTGTGCTGTGTTTGGCTCGGAAGCCGGACTGTGAGGGGTCGAGGGATTTGTTGGATTCGAGGAAGGCGGCTAGCTGATTGTTGAAGGCTTTCTCGATGACTTTGGCCGGGAATGGGAGGAGCGAGATGGGACGGTAGTTCTTAAGTTCTGTGGGGTCTGCTGTGGGTTTCTTCAGAAGGGCGCTGAGTTCGGCATGTTTCCAGATTTCCGGGAAGGTAGCGGAGTAGAGGGAGCAGTTGATGACGTCTCGGAGATGGGGTGCAATAATGGAGTCTGCTTTGTAGAAAATGTGGTGGGGATATGGGTCGGTTGGCGATCCTGTGTGGATGGAGTTCATCAGGCGGATGGTGTCTTCAGTGGTGATTGGGTTCCAGGCGCAGAGGTTGTTAGAGGGGGGTTTTGGTTCGGAGGTGGGTGGAGAGGACTGGTCTCTGGACTGGTTTTCAAAGCTGTTATGTATGTCGGCGATTTTGTTGTGGAAGAATGAGGCTAGGGAGTCGCAGAGGTCTTGGGAGGGAGTGATGTTGTTGGTGCCGGCGGTGGGGTTGGTAAATTCTTTGACGATGTTGAATAGTTCCTTGCTGTTGTGGGCGTTGTTGTCAAGTCGATCCTTGAATGCTGATTTCTTGGTGGATCGGATCAGTTGGTGGTGTTTGCGGGTGGCGTTCTTGAAGATGGCCAGGTTGTCAGTGGTAGGGTTTTTTCTCCAGGCTTTCCCGAGGGTGCTAAACTAAATAAATAGAAATCGGAATTGCACAGCCGGGTACAACCGGACTTGAACAGTGGTAGTCTGTGGCGTGCTGCCTGGGATGAACGCTGTCTGTGCCTGCACAGCGTGAAACAGTGACACTAATGCAAAGCTCCTGGAGGATTAATTGCTGGATGACCATTTAAGTTGGATGATGTATACTTTGCCTCAAAACATTGATGAACTGTTCAAATGGTGTGAATTAAACAATCATGGAACCTCTCTGAACTTCATGTTTAACATTTGGATTTAATCAGATGAACTGTTTATAAGACACTTCGTGTCTCTTTGCGCCTTGCACCAGGGAGCCTTCTTCCTAGTGGGGGGAGCATTGTATTAGTTTCTCGAGGGTGCGACAGAACTTCTTGGATTTCTTAAGGTCATCGTTGAACCAGGGGGCTTTTTTGCTAACTTGCTTGATTTGATGGTTTTTCAAGGGTGCTAGTTCGTCTGCGCTGTGGGTGATCCATTGTGTGAGGTTGGTGGTGCTTGGTTTGGGTCCGATGATTTGGCAGGAGGGTTTTGTTGAAGCGATGTGAGGAGTTGGTCGGTAGCTAGAGGCCATCCCAATGCGGAGTTAGGTAGCTAGAGGCCATCCCAATGCGGAGTTAGGTAGCCAGAGGCCGCCCCGGCACAGAGGTAGGTAGCTTGAGGCCATCCCAGTGTAGAGGTAGGTAGCTTGAGCCCATCCCAGCGCAGAGGTAGCCAGAGGCCATCCCAAAGTAGAGGTAGGTAGCTAGATGCTATCCCAGCGTAGTGCCAGCCCTGAGAGACATTTTTTCACAGTCACCCTCAGTACGCCTGTTGTCCCAAGTGCGGAAACATTCACATAGCTGTCACTGTGTACACTAATACTGACCTTACAGTTCATTGGTTCCCCCATTAAAAGCATCTATTGAACTTACTGCATGCTGCGCTTTGTAGAGGGCACAGTGGCCAACTTTTCATTTTACCTGCTTGAACTTTTGTGGAGTGTAACATGCCTAAAACTTGAGACCGAATGACATCTCAGCTTTGCAACAGTCCTTGGTGCACTTGTGGGTTGTGCACATTGTAGGGTCCAATCTCCCCCACCCACCATGTGTTTAAAAAAAACTGCAAACCAAAGCTGCTGTCTCTGCTTATTTTACCCTGAACGTTCAAACTCTGCAGTTGGCTGGGAGCCAGACATTTGTTTTACCTGCATGAACTTCTGTGGACTGGAACGCGCTTGAGGTTGGATCCTCTCCAGTTCTGGGTGCACTCATGCATGCGCATCAGTTCTGACAGAAACTAAGAGACTTCCTGCTGGCCCTGATAAAAGTCAGCGAGCGATGGGTGTAGCCATTCAACAAGCTTCTATGCCACAAAACGGCAAAACCTCGGATTCATATCCTATTGTCAGTATGGAATCAGAAGCCCTTTTGCCAAAGCTTAGTACTTCAGCAGCTCCTAATGAAGCTGTGACTAGGACTCATGACCACTCCTTCTGAGTACAGCAAGATGGCACGGACCCGAACGGATACCCTCCCAAGTAACGATAACAAACAACCAGGGTCCTTGGATTACCCATTCGGATACAGCATATAAAATTGAGCACCCACATTATTAACCACAGGAGGAGCATCAGCAGGCAACTACACTGGAATCACTGAAGGCGGATCAGCATCCTCCCAGGCTCTGGGGACCACAGAAGCTGCTCTGCAATGTTCAAATACCAAGTTGCTGTTCAGCCCGGAGTATCACTCGCAAGTCCCCTATGACATTTTAAACCGGGGGAACATCCTAAGGTTGCTGAAGACCATTCCTGGACTGAGCGGATTGGAGTCAAGTGATATTATATCATTCAAATTCCACCCCCCTCCAAAAAAGTTCCCAAACCTGAGAACCTACATTAGCATCATTCGTTTCGCCAGATCATGATCAATTAATATTATCCAGAACAGAGATATTTAGCAAATGGAGCATCAAGATCAGTCCCTTCAGAAAGATTGATTATCCCACTGTATTGGCTAAATCACAAATTCCTATATCCCCCAGCAGGAAGAAACCATAGTCAATCTTAAAAAACGCCCAGGGAGTTGCCATCACAAAATACAGCAACAAAGGGTGTCAACCACTAACATCTCAGTGAAAGATTGGGACTGGCTTCCTGCAGCTCTGTCTTATAGACGTTTTGATTGAAGTAACTCTCGAGTACCCCCTTGCCCCAAGCTGCCTCCGCTGTCCCTTTGCTCTTGGAATATCAATGGTCTTACTCAGAAACTTCAGTCTCCAGATTTAATTATGTTTCTAAACAATCACGAAATTAGAGCTCTACAAGAAATATCGGCCGAGTCAACTTGCCCGATGATAGGCTACATCGAGCTCTGGAAGCCGGCCTTCAGGGAGCATAGGCATGGTAGGCCAAAAGGCGGGTTATAAAAGGGCATATGGATCCAATAACATAACAGGAGAATTGGCTGTTGGGAATAAAGATCAGTAATGGAAGATCGCAGCAATTGCTTTTGCTGATCAACGTTTACATCCATCCAAGTACAAGAGAGAAAAGGCCTACATGTAACCGTCTATTGCAGATTTTGTGCAACCCTAGCCACTGACCAACCCCAGGCAGAAGGTTTGATTACAGTGGATTTTAATACAAACCTCTTCCAAGATTTCCCAGAGGACCACAAGGGGTTTTACTCCGAAAGTGCCCAGAACATCACCGAACAATCTAAGCCAAGTGGTTTCCCATGAAGCCTGTTGGGTGGATATTTGGTCTTGCAGCTTCGCAGCATGGGATTTAAAGTATTGAACGGTCGCTTTCCACAAGATAACCCTCCAAATTTGACAAGAACAGATGGGAAAACCTGTTGATTTTTTTGACTATACCATCTGTAACGTTGAAATGTTCCCCCTAGTGCAAAATTACCACATTGCTTCACGGGTTGAGGGTGATTATCTTCCACAGATCACTATCATCATGCCTTGGCGAGTGCAACATGTAGAGAAAAACGCACAGAGAGTTGCAAGCGCTTTAACGTCTTAACCGCGCTGGTTTTTTTACGCCACGGTGCAAGCGTTCTAAAGGGTGGGCAGGGCTCCATCGGCCAGACTAGGGAGCACGCAAGGGGTTAAATGTAGTATAATTCCAAACACAATGCTTGGTGACAGACCTATAGAATAGCACTTCACTCTCTCAATGCTGTATTATTAGAGTTGTTGTCGTGCACAAATCTCCAGCATCTGTCACCCTTTGTGCCACTGGCCACAGATTCACTGAACAAATTCAACAAAAGGAGGTGCACCGAACAGAGTACATTTCAGTACATTTATATTTTCTTTGTTTTCATCCTTTATGATGACATCCACATGTGATCATAAAAGCAGCCTACGCGTTTCGTTCTATTAAGGCACAAGCATTTAGAACTTCTTCAGGGCTCAAAGGGTAGAATGTAAAAAGTTAATTTATCGTGATCATTAATCCCGTAATCAGAAGCGAAATGCAGTTATCATTTTCTGATGTGGTAGTACTTCAATAGTCCCAAGTCACCCCACCTCATGGCAACGGCGAGTGACTGAAATGTAAATGTAAATGTATAGGCATTTATATAGCGCACTACTTACCCGGAGGGTCCCAAGGCGCTTCGACCGCTGCGAAACCCTTCCTGGCTTCCCTGAGAGATGGTCCCTTAAAGGGTATTTCCAGGGTGAGACCAGGCATCCCCAGCGGTCTGGTGGGGCCGTTAGTGAAGATGAGGCAAGCTAGTGCCCAGAGTTGCCGAGTGTGATCGCTGATCAGAGTGGGCACCGAGGCGAGAGAATTATCGAGTCCGCTGACCCTGGTCCAGAAACCTGCCGCGCCGGGAATCGAACCCTGGTCCCGGGCTGTCCTCTGCTCTCGGGTCTGCCGCCTCTAACCAGTGAGCCACACTACTTCACTTCTTGGTTAAGGAGAATTTTTTAGGGCAACAGAAAGTAGATGAAGCAACAGTCCTTACCCTCCAGTTCACACTATCAAAACTATCAAAATCATTACTGGGGTCAAGCCTTTCCCCATTACCGGAAGTCACGAGGGCCAAAATCTCTCGCTAATTAGCCAACGGCAGGGAAATGTTACTGGGTAGGGACAACAGCTGAACAAACTTGTTCTAAAGATATACAAACCGGTTTTCCGGCTGCTGAAGTCCTCATCCGCTGCCCAGATCAGGCTGGAATTTAGCCTTCCCGACCAGCGGGCAGCTGATGCCGGTGCCTGCCTCAACCTGTGTCACAAACTACTGTGGCCCTGGCCGGCAGCCTAGAGGCATTGCTAAGGTTGAAAATTAGTTCTAGTGGGTCAAGTCAAGCGAATAATCGGTTCCTTGAGGATTGCCAGCATCTATTGAATGTGAAATAAATTTGGGCCAGTAACTCTAGTCAATTAACCTTTAAAACAGGTATCAGAAAATGTGTTAATCTCTAGTCATACCACTTAGATGGAGTTCTCCCCACCAAACTTAGGCATGCCTGGGCAGTTAGTAACAGGTACCAGCCACCCATCTAAAGGTAAGATTCATGGGGCTTCGGTTAGAGGAGTAACCATTATTAAAACATTTAGCCAGCTGGCGTGGGCCCTCCGATGGGACAACCTGTAGGGGCTGCGGCTGTTGCAAATATTCCCGTGAACACGTTGTATGTCTCTGCCCAGCATTGTTGAATGAGCACAGGACCAGACTATGGGGAGAGTGGAACAAGCTCTGAGTTCGCACATGCAGCCAGGCCATCATTGCTTCCCTAAACTCAGTCAATACAACCTTGACTATCAAGCGGACAACATTTGTAACCATTGCATCAAACAGGTTTAGTCGTCTGGGGGCCCGTCAGGTAGACTATGCTGTTCTCTCGGGGGCACCCCATCGGCTCCTAGCCCTGCCCCTTAGCCCCCTAGAACATTGGTTTAATGATCAGCCTGTCATATATTTTTGAACCAACATTTGGAAATGTTTCTCTCATTGATGCAATCTAGGTATTCACGCAGGGCCAAGAGCGCACACGGGACAGTGACCTTAAAATGTCTCATTCTTGTTATCTGCAGTTTTTATGAATAAACCTGTCACCATAGGCGCCGCAATTTCTCTTTACGAGACAGCAACAAAAAGCGATCTTAGTGTGATGCAAAATTGATGGTGATTGTTTCACGGAATTTCAAGGGAAAATGCTGCTCTATCTGTTGCACCAGCACTTTAGAAACCAACCTGCTGCGTTTAATGAGGAACAGTTTGCTGCTACTTTCCCCACACTAACACTGTGTGACTTTTGCGCACACTTGGATGATCATTCTGGTGTGTTTTAAGTGATTTTAATGTATTATATGCTTGGCTGACAGGATAGTTTGCGCTGTCCCATTGCATGAAAATTTCCCAGTGTAGCAACATTTTGAGGGTGTCTGGCTCAAGGAATCCCTGCACTAGCACTTTTCGCTCTATCATTCTTTATCCGCACATTAGCGCGGTACTCCCTGTATTATACGGTCGCAATATGCTTGTCTCGCCCTCTGGTTTATTAATTGTAACTGTTTTAAATAACTGCATTCAAATGTTGATTGCACTGTTTTAATAAGCGTATTGCGTTTCCATGTTTTTAGCAATTGTAATGGTTTTACATATCTGCCTGCAATAAATATGCTATTATTATTCTAAAGGATTCCACACTTCGTTAGTGTAACTCCGAGGAGTTAGACGTATCAGTTAAAGATCGTGGGCTAGGATAGATTCCTGAGTGACCCTGTGTCTTAAGGCAGCCGGTTTTAAGAAGCTGGAATACATTTTAAATTTGAATGATCTGTCCATTAGGTATGGCTTGAACTTTTTGAGGAACACATCATCAATGCCCATTCAGTTCTTGAGAGTATTCAGAAGCATGCTGCGATTTACTGTTTCAAAGGCTGCCAATAGATTTGGAAGGATCCGTAGCAGTAGTTGCCTGACTTCACGATGTGAAACGCTTTGTGGACAGCATGGAGCGGAGAAGTCTCTGTGTTGCAGCTTTCATTGAATCCTGACCAGTACTCATCTAAGAGGTCGTTGTCTTTGATACTTTTAGTAAGATGCATTGCTACACTGCTTTAAATAATTTTTGTAAGAAAGGGAAGGTTAGATACACGGTAAAAGTTGTTGAGGTCACCCATATCTGCACAGTGTTTTTTCAGAAGTGGGGTAACTTGGCCACTTCTGAAGGCTGTCGGAAAGTACTCGCACCCTGAAGGGGAGATTTACTGATTCTGTCCAGTACTGAAGCAGGCGTAGATCAAGGGTGTTGAAAGTATGTCTCAGTCTCAAATCTACAAAATGGTTGGAAGGTTTGGCCTTCAAGATATCATCATATTATCTATGGTGTAGCCTCTATGACTTTACCAAAATGTTGCCTCTTGTATTCT
This sequence comes from Lissotriton vulgaris, assembly GCF_964263255.1. Taxonomy (NCBI): domain Eukaryota; kingdom Metazoa; phylum Chordata; class Amphibia; order Caudata; family Salamandridae; genus Lissotriton; species Lissotriton vulgaris. Next base: position 762,329 of record NW_028242560.1, on the reverse strand, counting down.
TAGGTTTACAGGCAGTGTTCAGGTTGAGCTAGTAATCGGAACACTTTTCAATGGATTTCACCTTAGTTTCAAAGACCTATGCATGTTCTTCTGATTTCTTTTCAGTCGAGTCATCAAACCTAATGGAAGTGGAAGGTTTGTTAGCAGTTCTGGACAGTTGGAAAAGTTGTTTGGGGCATTACTTGTTACCGTTTCATTAAAGATGTTTCTCTTGTGAAATGATCTTGGTGCCCTGAGACATGCAAGATTAGTGGAGTGTGGCAATTGTCTCCATTTCTTCTCCAGCAATCTCAGGGGTTTCCTTTCTACATATTGATTATTTTTGAATCATAGTTGTGGTATTTCTGTTAATTTTTGAGTAGTGCTAGAAGATCACCAAGTAGATCCGAGCGATAGTCAACATAGGGGAAAGTTGAGTGGTTGAAGTTGGTGTCAGCACTGACTTGAGAGTAAATTGTGTGCTCTTGTGCCAGAATTATAGTGGTTCATATGTTTTGTGTTGTGACACCAAGAAGGCTCCTGTTTGGGTTGCTCCCTGTTTATGGAATGCAAGCGGGCAGAGAGAAGGGGATAAAATGATGGCCTGACCAATCCACGGGTATGGGGTCTTCTACTGGGAGCACTTCTCTCATAGCTATAATTAAGTTGAGAGTGGAACCTTTTGTGTAGGTAAATATGAAGCAGCGTTGAATTCGATCATTTTCAGCAGAAAGAGGAAAGAAAAGGAGTTTGACTGCAATGTCATCTCTGTTGCCCCAGCAAAGACTAAAGTCTTTGAGAAATATATTGTTGTCACATCAAATTGATATTATTGTGTTGAGCTCCATCCATTTCTCGATAAACGCTGCATTATAACCAGGATGGTGACATATAGCTTTTAGTCCAATAAGGGAATATTGGTGTGGGCGGAGTTCAAGAGTCACACTTTGAAAAGAAGAAAAACAAGTAATTCGGTATCTTTTCCATTAAAATACGTTAATATAGATTACTGCAACACCACTCCAATCCTTCCTTCAAGGTCACATCTTTGACCTGTAATTTGGAGACCACAGAAGGCCCATGGTATTGTGTGGAGAGTCGTTGAACCAGATCTCAGTAAGTACTTGAAGATTTAGATTGCAGTGTGTGGTAGTGTCAGCAATTTGGAGCTTATGTATCACCGCTCATCGACAGTTTTGTAGTATGCAGCATAGAACTGAACTGGGGTACAGGGTGTCCAGGGGTACATCCGAAATAAGAATAATGTTTCTGTTAGCCACTGTCATTGCTAAGTAAGTCTGATGTTTGGTTCCATGTGACAAGATAGTTGATATAATGTTCTGAGATACTTTAACCAAGGAGGCTGGGTTGGCAAAAGCTACTGTGGAAGAAGAGTGTAGGGGCGGATGAGTGCAGTACGCTGGCAGCAGGTTTCAAATGTGTTTCTGGACAAAATAAGGATGGGGTAACCAGATAGACAAGGTATATATTTGCTAATTGGGCTTTAGCACCAGGCATGTTCCTTCATCAGGTTGGAGGAAGGAAATAGATATTTCACAAGAGTTGTAAACCTAGAGCTTAAGTGAGACTGTGAAGGATCCAGTTGGGGTAACTTGAGTTGAGGAGATCAATCATGGAGAAGTGTGGCTCACTGGTTAGAGGAGGCAGACCTGGAAGCAGAGGTCAGCCCGGGACCAGGGTTTAATTCCCGGCTCGACGGGGTCTTGGGTCCTAAAATGTCCATGGACTCGACAATTCTCGCTCCGGTGCCTACTCGATTCACGGGTTCCAACTCTGCGATTCTGGGCAATAGCTTGCTTAATCTCCACAACGGCCCCTCGCGGCGGGATGCCTGGCTTTCACCTTACTGATACCCTGCCGGGGTTATCTCACAGGGGAATACCAGGACGGGTTCCCTAAGCAAGCGCTTAGAAACCGCTTGGTGATTTGCGCTATATAAATTCCTGTACATTTACATTTACATCATGCATTTGAAAAGATTTAGATCAGTAGAGTTGAACCAATGCTGACATCTGGTTTTGCACCTTCATCATTGAGACTGGGCGAAGGTTGTCTTTGAAAAGAGGCAAGACTTGAGGACCTTCAGTGAAGTATCATGTACTGTGAAAGGCTGTGCCTATTGTCCCCCTCTAAGCCGATTATTCTGGTTATCATATTGCTCGTGATTGTTTTGGGTTCAGTTGGAGAGGTTGAGGAGTCTGCGACTCCGTTGGTGCATACGGCTGGGAGGGGTGGAGGAGTCTGCGACTCCGTTGGTGCCTAGTCTAGTCTAGTCTGGATATTTGTATTGCGCAGCATATCACTTCCCGAGGGAGTCTCATGGCGCATGCAGACAGTCCCAGAAAAAAGGTAGGTCTAGAATGGGAATTTAACTGAAGAGCCATGTTTTCAGTTTTTTTCGAAAACACATGAGTTCAGTGGTCGTACGTATGTCTAAGGGGAGTTTGTTCCATAGAGATGGCGCCATAAAGGAGAAGGCGCGTCCTCCATTTCTAGCAGTTTGAACTCTTAGTGGAGTAAGTTGTGACTTGGAACTTGATCTCAGTTGTCGACCAGGCTGGTACCATGTCAGTTTTTGATTCCAGTATTTTGGTCCTGAGCCATACATGTGTTTATGTACCAAGCACATGGTTTTAAATATGGCTCTTTTTTTTTAACAGGGAGCCAGTGTAGACTTTTTAGGCATGGCATAGAGGGGAATCGTCTGGGTAAGCCCAGGATCAGGCGAGCAGCCATGTTTTGCACTACTTGCAATTTCCTAATGTGGCACTCATTTATGGCAAGAAGAAGAGAGTTACCATAGTCTAGCCTGTTTAATATGAGTCCCTGAACCAGAGTTCTGCGTGCTTCTGCTGGTAACCATTTAAAGACCTTTCGTAGACTTCTCATGATTCCAAACCAGGTGCCTACAGTATGGTTTACGTGGTCCTTCATGGACAATTTGTTGTCCATGTGAAATCCTAGATTATGGACTGATTCTTTGGGGATGGGGCATTCCCCCAATTCCGTGGGCCACCAGTCATGGGTCCAATGTTCGCTTGCTTGCCCAAAGGTCAATATTTCAGATTTAGTGCCATTCAACTGGAGATGGTTTAAACTCATCCAGTTTTTTTTACCTCTATCAGGCACATTTTAAAACGCTTTTTGGTGTCATTTACGTCCGGGCCAAGGGTAACCAGTATTTGCGTGTCATCCGCATATGATAACACGTCAAATCCGTATGTCCTGATCAGTGTAGCCAAAGGGGCCATGTAAATATTAAAAAGCGAGGGGCTAAGAATGGAGCCTTGCGGCACACCTCTTGTAACAGGCCGAGTACTGGCCAGGCTGAGAGTGATGGTGGTCTGAGTCTAATCGGGACACGTGTTGAGATTATCAAGGATCAGTGGAGGGAGTAGGTGTGGGGATCATCTGGGATGAGTATGGGGGAGAGGGAATATGGTGGGAAATTGATCAGGCGGGTGTGAGCTGTGGATTGTGTCTCAGAGTGTGAGGGGATATGGCTGATTAAGAGAGAGGTTTGAAGCATCAGGTTTACTGGATGGGGTTTGGGGTGCTCAACCTCAGACAAAGTTTGTTTGTTTATGGATTTATATAGCGCAGCTTGTCACCCGTGAGGATATCCAGGCGCTGTCCATGGGCATGGGGAGATTAAGTGTTTTGCCCAGAATCACAGGATGTTGTGCCAACGCCGAGACTTGAACTTGGATCCCCAGCTCATGAGTCGTCCGCTCTGGCCGCTGCACCACATCCTCTCCTCAAGTATGTCTTTGATGTGGAGGAGTTAGGAGGGGCAGGGCTCTGTCTCATAGGAGAGTGAATTTTGAGTGTCTTCAAATGAGAGAGACCGAGATTGGGACTTACTGAAGATAGTCCGTGCAGGATAGTAAAATGTATAAGGATTCGGTCCTAGGCTATACTTAATCCCCCGGGTAGTCAGCGGGTAAATGGGGTTGGTGAAATGATGAAGAGCTTTTCATTGGAAACAAGGCTTGCAAATATTGTATAAAAGTTAAGCAAGGAAGATGTAGGAGCAGCAGTGAGAAGGTCAGACAGAAGGCTCAGTTCACTTAGAGCAGAGGAGTAATCCAGAACAGTGGTAGGTTTGGGAGGATGATACTCTTAATGAGGCAGTAGTCAAGTGGATCTGGTGAGTGAGTAAACTGTGGGGGTGACTAACTCACAGCGTTGGAGGAAGATATCTGAGGTCAAATCTTTGTGTCGGTCCATGACCAAAATAGGAGCAGTGGTCCAGAGAAAATGCTGTAGCGAAGATTGTCTTAGTCAGATGGTTGCATAATACCGAATCAGGAGCAGTGTAGTGAACTGGACTAATTGACAAGAAGTGAGTGTGTCAGTTCAACGGCTGCCGGGGGGAAGGGGAGCTGTTGTCTCTGGAACCTTGTGAGCAGGAGGTTTGCCTTGTGACGGACGGTGTAGTGAAGGAGATCCTCTTCACAGCACTGGGAAGCCACCAATTCGATCTTAAGCATATCTCGCCCCAAGACCAAGGGGGCAGTATTAAACATACAAAAGATTTACAAACTCCAGTGTATCCCGGTAGCCACATATGGGGCCGAGATATGTGGGACGGTCAACTCCTCTGGTATACAGCAGGAGGAGAGTAGGTTTTGCAGGAAACTACTGAATGCTACAATCTCAACCTCCCATTACATATGTCATAAAGAACTCAATATTAATTTTATTACTGATTTTATTAGGGCCCGTCCGGCACTCCTGTGGATTGCAGTATGAAAGAATGAAGCAGCCTCCTTGACACAGATGATTATTAATGACTGTCTAGGTTGTGCTAGGTGTCTAGAAATTCCATGGTTGAGTGGTGTGCTGAGTAGCTTGCGCAGTATAAATATGGAAAGTATTTTTTGGGACCCTACACTCGCTCCCTCAGTCGCAAAAAAAGAAATGCAGAATGCTCTGCACTCCCTATATAAGATCGAGCGGGAGGCGACAGAGGCCAGAAAAATAACTGCGCAACTACATGGATATTGAACGGTAAAGTCATCCACTCCATATGTATTTGTTCTTACCAATGCGTCGGTGGGAGACAAGCCTATTGTTCCGTTTAAGAGCTGGCACAATTCGCTTCGCACTCTGCTTCCCACTTGGCCATAGTCCTAACTCAAATTTGAACCTGTGCCCTTGTGATGGGAGGAGTGAGCAAACTATTAAACACTTTATATTTTTCTGCAAATACTATATTAAATATTTTAAACAGTTTTTATGTCCTTATTTTAATAAAAGAAGACCAATCAGTCTAGAGGCAGCATTTCGATCTATGTTAGCATTAGATGATGTGGACCTTATTTTTCGCACTAGCACTTTTTTAAAATCGGCAGTAAGGGCGCGCAGAACTATGATTGATGCCTGACATTGTTATAAATAGTTTTGTATTGTTTCTTCATCGTCCCTCTATTTTAACAATCTATTTGCACTGTCATGTTGTATAGCTTTGCACAAAGTCACTTTGGAATTGTATAATGAATATTTTTAATGGTCAATTTTCATGATTTATTTGTTTTTGTGCTTTTATGGGTACCGTTGTATCCGAATAAAGTTGTACTGAACTGAACTGGGAAGAGTTACAAATAGAGAGTTGAATAATGTCAGACATATATAAGTGGACTGAATAAGAATCCTCCAGTTGTTGTATATGGAAATGCTGACTAAACCATTAAAGGAATGATGTGAAGCTTTTTTTAGGTTGCATCTATGTGGGATGTTTGAGGCACAGGGAGTGGAGACCACCATTGCGTCTCTGTTGAGAAGTCTTCTGGTAACAAGTGTTCTTCTACAAAACACAAACTTGAATCCTCAGTTTGTTCTCAGAAGATGAGACCTGGAGATGGCTGCCTTCATCTTTAGCAATTCTTGTACCAGTTAATATCACAGTTCTAAGCAATAATATTTCACCAACTGCACTATTTGTCCATGCAGTTCCAAGTCACCAAAGGAACATCAGGGCACTCGTGAGACAAATAATGGTAGGAAACTAACCTGGAATGTTGCTGGGTTAAAACCAGACAATAGAACTAAAGACACTAATTAAGAGGAAGATTATTAAGTGGCCATTGATATTAGAATGGAATGGAACATTTATTGCAATTTTTCTCTTGGTGAAGCTTTGCCGTTTTTTGGGAAGAAGTTATTAATGTTGTGGATAAACACCCCTTTATCCATCTGCGATTGGGATAGAACCGCTGTCAGTCGCAGATCTTAGTGAGGAAGCAGTTGTGGATAACAACTTCCTTTATTCGTCTGCGGCTGGGATAGACTCGCTGTCAGCATAGATCTCAGTGATGAAGCAGTCGTGGATAATGACCCCCCTCTATCCATCTGCAGTTGGGATAGACATGCTGTCAAGTCGCAGATCTCAGTGATGAAGCAGTCATGGATAACAACTTCTTTTATCCATCTGCAATTGGGATAAACCCGCTGTCAGCTTGGATCTCAGTGAGGAAGTAGTCGTAGATAACCGCTTCCTTTATCCATCTGCGATTGGGATAGACATGCTGTCAAGTCGCAGATCTCAGTGATGAAGCAGTCATGGATAACAACTTCTTTTATCCATCTGCAATTGGGATAAACCCGCTGTCAGCTTGGATCTCAGTGAGGAAGTAGTCGTAGATAACCGCTTCCTTTATCCATCTGTGACTGGGATAGACCCGCTGTCAGCGTGGATCTCACCGATGAAGCATTGTGGATATTGCTGACAAATCATTTATTTTTAGATGTCTATAATAAAATGAAAACCCAAGAAGAATGCTTGGTTCAATAGCAACTGTGCAGCCCCCTAGAGGACAGAAGTGTGGGCCGGTAGGCTTTTGCTGCATTTAAGTAAAAGAAAAGGAAACTTAAACAAACTGGAGGAAAAACAGACACATATCTTATAGTATCTCAAAACTATATTAAATTCAGTGTTCTCAATATTTATAAATGGTATGGGTTATTTTTCAAATACTTTTCAATCAGGGAACTTTGAACACAGTTCAAAAAGATTAATGAAGTGTCAGGATGTGAAGATAAACCCTTGGCGCAGCCTAATTTACTTTCCACAGGATTCAGCTATTTGGTCCTATGTAGTGGCCCACCGAGCAGGTTTATGGGCCTTCAGGAGAAGTGTCATGCCAAGTACACCTTCTGCATCAGACACCAGCTGAGATAATGCAGCAGATGCCTCTTCCCCCCACTTCCATAAAATCCTGTGTGTGCTAAAGCGGTGCTTTCAGGAAATATATGGTATGCAGGTGATCAGAACTACTCTTATAGTCTGGTCTTCCGCCATTCCCCAGCAAAAATATCCTTGTTGCTCAGATTTTAAAGACAAGCGTGGGATAGGAAGCAACACAACATGAGGCCGTGTAAGAAGAAAGTTTGCAAAACATATCTAAAAGTACTTGATAGCTTAGTTGGATGAAAACTGAATATTACCCTTAACCAGGCATCATTTCAAGTTCATGCTTGTACCTCTGACTAAAACAACTGGTCACCAACCCCACCCACACTGCAGGCCACACGCTCAACCCTATCTTCTCAGCCAGCAGAGTAAAATACGCCCTCAACGAAGAGCTCACCTGGGTCGACCACCACTGCGTCCACTTCGTCATCTCGGAGCCCCCCCCCAATACCCCAGCTGCCAGCGAGACACGGCGCAGTTAAGCAAAGGTATCAGAGCTACGATGGGCCAACGCTTTCAACTCCTCGCAACCCAACACTATTTTAGATTCAGAACAAGTGGCAGACAACTGCACTAACTGGCTCACGACAAGCATTGACGAAGTCGCACCTAAGACACCCTACAACCCTAAGAAACAAACACGACACCCCAATTAGTTCATGGCAGAACTGAAAAATAGGAAATGTGACTGCAGACAGAAGGCAAGAAGATGGCGCACCAGAAAGACCCTCGAAGACCGAAAACACTTCAGAGACATCCTCATCCGAGGCCACTACCTCTTGAAGAACACCAAGAAGACCGCCCTAGCCACCTGCATCAAGGACCGCTCCAGCAACAGCAAGGAACTTTTCAACATAGTCAAGGAGTTTACTAACCCCTTGGCAACTGAAAACAATATCACACCCTCGCAAACTGTCTGCAACACCCTCTCAGACTCTTTCCACGACAAAATCAACACATTCTACCAAGACTTTACACCCCAACCCCGATGACATCAACAGCACCATGCCTACCAATGCACTCCTGCACCAGCTCACCCAGTGAAACATCCTTACCGAGAAGGAAACAGTGTCCATCATGAGATCCATCCATTCCAGAGACCCAGCAGACCCCTGCCCACACCATATATTCAACTTCGGCAATCAACCCATCAGCAAAGAACTCACCAAGGTCCACTCACTATGGCCACTTCCTGCAGAAATGGAAACATGCAGACGTGAAGCCGCTGATGAAGAAGCCATCTGCGGACCCAGGAGAACCCAAGAACTACAGACTCATCTCCCTGCTCTCTTTCCCAGCCAAAGTCATAGAGAAAGCCATCAACATCGAGATCACCAGACATCTAGAGAACCAAACCTTCTGAACCCATCCCAATCCGGTTTCAGAACCTGAAGGACGTGAACCCCTGGAAGAACATCAACTGCCTCAGACTCAACACCAACAAGGCAGAAGTATTAATCTTCGGGAAAGGCAAGGATACCCTCTGGAACAATGATTGGTGGCCAACTGAGCTGGGCCCAAACTACAAACTCACCAAACACGCCCGCAACCTTGGCATCATCCTCTACAACCAGCTTTCCATGAAGAAGCAGGTTAGCCCGGTCTCAGGCTAGATTATGGTAATTCCCTCTACGTAGGAATCGTCGCCCAATTTGTGACAAAACTCCAGACTATTAAGAACACACAGCAGCCAGACTCATCCTTGACCTTCTCAGATGTGTGCACATCACCCCTCACCTCAGGAAACCCCACTGGCTACTTGTAGTGAAGAGAGGCCAGCTCAAGCTAAAGGACCGGCGTACCTCCACAACTGAATGAATTTCCTCCAACCTACCAGGAAATTCCACTCCGAATCCCCCTCCCTAGCAGCCAGCCAATGAATCGCTGAACGTACAGCAGAGGCTGCTTCTTCTCCCACCTAGCTGCTAAGGCCTGGAATAACTCCCCGGCATCTCAAAGCCTCACCATCGCTCCAGCAGTTCAGAAAGGACCATAAGACTTGGATGTTTAACCATTAGGAGAACAGGCAGCATGATTTCTCAGTGCCTCGTGACCCTCCTGGGGGATGCAGCCGCGCTCTACGAATCCTGATTGATTGATAGACCAACTCTGGACTCTGTCCTGTATAAGAGTATTCATCATGGCAACAATATGTATTATTGCTTATTGGATTACCCACTTGCTTTTGATAAGTGAGCAGAAACTGTGTGGGCGAAACGTGATAGTTATGGTAAAGATAATAGTCATCAGCCTCTGAGGTTTCACAATGTTACTTGGTTTAGCATTGCCCTAGAGCACTCTGGCGGCATTATCAACTGGAAGTGTGCAGTTAGTGGTCCTGATTAGGGCAGCGCGCCTGCCCCAAGCCTCATTACTTTTACTTGCTTAGGACCAGCCTACTCACTTGCAGAGTACTGCATCTAAGCTGGCCTATCTTGGAGGGTTTCTACTCCCTTTTTTAAGGCATGCCGATAATTTGACTTTATTCAGTTAGACTCCAGCAATCTGTAACACCGCAAATTGTTTCAACATTACAAAAAGTTTCGTGTTTGGTAGGAAAAAATAGGGTTTTAGTTGATATCACCCAGTAATGCCAATTGGACAAATTAAGGCCTGTGCACAACTTGAAATGACTTTGCCATCTTTGTTACTTCGAAATATCACCTTAAAAGCTGTTGCAGAAAAAGTGTAAATGAAGGCTTCGCGACACCAATCCCTACATAGACCATGCACTGAGATGTCTTACATCCATGCAGGGTGCACCATAACCAATAGTAAGATTAGAACTGGGCAGAAAAGCCTTACATTTGCTGCCTGCTAACTCTGCAGCCCTGTATTGGTATAGATTTAAAAGCTGATTCTGAGTAGATAGAAGGGTTCACCTGTTCTAGGATTAAAGGATTAACTTCTCCGTATGCAGGTAGTGATTTTTCCCAATTCCATTTATTTAGGTTCTGTATTACAAAAGTCACATATTGTAACATATTGAGCATCGCAGCCACCCACGAAGTGAATGATTCCACAGCATAAAAGAACAGTGTTTGCATACTCTCGCAAACCTGCAGTAGCTAGCAGTGGTACATAGTCTCTTGACAATCCTAGAATGCTCTATCCATGGTGTCCAACAGGATGATCTAATATTGCACATCAGACCATCCCTTGTTGCCAGTCTCACAGCGTGGGTGCAGGTGGCGAGAGCCAGTGTCTGGCAAGATTAATTTTATACAATCAAATATCCAAATTCAATTCATATTTTGATATGGCGAGGGATTCCATTCTTCTCCACTGTGCCCAACGGCAGTAAGATGAGGGACATATTCATATGTATTGTGCGATGCTGGTAAGAGTCTGAGTAAGTGATATCGGGTACCCCAGTAACATCGTGCAGTCCCAGATCGCATGATACAAGTCCACCTTGTCAGTCTTGCGTCTGGGACATAGTGGGGTGGGACATCTGCCCAACTTCCAGAGTCCCTCCGGTGAGGAGCATATCCTATGTACACATGCTGGAGTCTGTACACTCTGGGCTCAGACCCGGGCACAGTATCGAAGCAGCTTTGCTGACTGTCCTGGATACACTGCGTCAGGTGGCAAACAGGGAGAAGCTGGTAGCTTCAGTTCTGTTGGAATTGTGAGCCGCCTTCGACACAGTCACATTGTGTTCTCCTGACCAGACTGTCTGAGACTGGCATCAATGCAATGGCTAAACTATGGTGCAAATCCTACCTAAAGGATAGTTGTTAGATGTGTACCCTGCACCGTACATGGATGAATTTAAACCATTAACAGTAGGGAGTCCCTCTGGGGTTGGCGCTAATGCCCACATTGTTCAATATTTACAGATGTCCTCTGATGATACTAATAAGATCTTTTTAACTTCGCTGCATGAATTATGTAGACAATACCTGATTAGTCATCTCTGTGAATCAACTGGGGTCTGCATCTATCAACATCTTCCATCTTTCCATGTTTGCGGTGACTTTCTGATTGTGCTATAAGGCACTAAAGTTTAACTGGGACAGACGGAGGTGGTTTGGATCACCAAAGCGCCTTGTAGCGACCCTGTCCTCCATCGTGATGTGTCACCAGATCCAGGGAAATCAGTGAACAGCCAGTTTACCATCTGGCCTCCACATGCTGCTGGTACTATCTTGCCTCTTCTCCCAGTAGCCGCTCATTGTGTAGAGGGCCAGGTGACTATTTTGATTTGTCTGCAGTACTGCAGTTCCCTTTTAGTCTATTTGTTAAAGGGCCAGTTGAAGAAACCCCAGTACATTCAGGAAGTGCCAGCCAAACCTGCTCTTGCCATGTATGAGTTTTATTTTATTAATTGATTACAGTGTTTTGAAGGAGGCTATTCATCCTCTCACAAAATGTACTGAATTTATGATTTTTAACTTTCTGTTCCAGGCACCAATTACTTTCCATGACGTAGCTGCCTACTTCTCAGAAGAGGATTGGAAAATCTTGAACGAATGCCAGAAGGAACTTTACAAGAATGTGATAAAGGAGATTCACCAGGCTCTGCTTCTGCTGGGTAACTTTGTGCGATCTTCTTCTGGGCTGATAAATATTTTAGTTGTTGGTTTGGTTCTGCAGTGAAACTCTAAGAGTATTTTGTTTCAGATCTTCCTCTGTCCACTTCTCCAGCAGGATATTATTGCATTTTAGATACTCCTTGAGAAAAGCTGCTTTGCCGGTTCGAATCTGTGCATCAGGTGATCTTTGTGGATAAAGTTTACACACTTATGAATTGTTCTTTTGTTGTTCCTCTCCAGGAGAGCTAGACCTACAATAATACCTTGTTCAGGTGAATTCCCTTCACAACCTCTCCTCCTAAACATAAATGTGATTTCCAGGTGGAATTTCTTCTTAACATCATGATTGTCTGCAAGGTAGACATTTCATCATCTTGACCCCTAATCTGAAAATGTTCTCTGGTGGACTAGAATATTCTTCCATTTTTACTTTTTTTCATGGGAAAGATGCCCTTCACCTAAACCAATTCTTGAGATTCCCATCTTCATGATTTGTTATATTGATAGTGACTCTTTTTTCGCCTCCCCTTTTAATTCTCTTGTCTGAGGATTTACGGTTCTCAGCACAAGACCACTCAGCGCCTGACCGTCCCTCTTTCCAGCTCACTGAGCCCTTCACTGGGCTCTCTGCTTGCTGCAGGAGTTTCAGCTTTCCTTTCATCGAATTGACCAAACGTGTGGTCTGCTTTTTATACCTATATCATCCGTTAGTGTAAATTACCCCTTGTTGCCCCGTATAAGGGTTCTTCCACCACTAGTACCCGCTCATTGGTGGAGCCTGTCCATGCCTGCTGTTGTGTTATTAGTCTGAAAAAGTGGGTATACCCTATTATGAGGTTCAGACCTTTTCACATAATCAATTGATGTAAAAGAGATTTCTTGTCTGCTTTATGAACTTTATTTAAACTTGCCTTTTTTTTGTAAATAGAACTTTTCTGGTGGAGGTGAAACATCATGTTTTAATGAACGGACTTCCTTTGCAGGCTCAAGGTTGCTTTAAATCTAGCCCTTTGTCCTTGGTTGCATCATTCATTTCTTTCTATCCTTTCAAAGGTGTAAGAAATGCTCTATTGGGTTTTAGAATACAATGGGATAATGATGGCTCTTTGCGCCTGCTGATCGGTCGGCTGATTATTGACTCCCTGCATTCCCTATATATTGTATAACTGCTTCAACAGGGGGCTCTTGCAAAGTACTCCTTCCGGGCTCTGCTGTTACCTGCGTGAAGATATGCACAATAGAACCATTAGGGCTGGCAGCACAATACGCTTTTCTATTATAAAGGCACAGCTGCTCTCTCTTTCTGTGTCAAAGAGGATTATTTTGCTGTCAACATAATTTGCATAAAACAGTAGCAAATCTATTTGTATGTCTGCATTTTCTGCAAGCCAGTTCAAGGTTTGTGTACTGGCATCAAGGTTCACATAGAGGTTACTAATAACGACTTTTGTAGCCTTTAGGTTAGTCTTTTCTGTCCCTCCCTGTTGGGACGGAACAACCCCTTCCATGGTGACTGACATGCACACCTGCCCTGAGCTGCAGCGATGTCTGGATCCCTGGTTCTGATTTGGTTATGAATGAGAATGGATCATGCGTGTACACCACGACCTAGGCCTGCGATATGGTAGTTGTTAGATCTGGGGGTCTCTAGTTGGCTGAGGTAGGCACCTTAGACCAAATAGGGACCCTTGCATCTAGTCAGGGCACAGGGGCACACACTGTAGATAAACCCTGCTCCCTCTAGGTAGCTTGGCTCGAGTAGTCAGGCTTATCCCCAAGGTAATGTGTAAGTATTTGCATTCGGTTACAATGACCCCCCCCAATGTACACCACAAACTGAGACCACACAGGTGAGTTATACATAAATAACTTTTATCTAGTTTTGGCACTGTAAATAAAATCACATAAGCATTGCACGTATTTCTCTTATCACTCTTCTTCTTGTTTCAGGTAGGCACTTGTTTTAGGAAAGTTTCAAAATAGTCTCTAGTCTCTCAAAAATAGATCGTGATAGAATGACTCAGGTGTAGGAATTCAGCACTAAAAAACGTGCTTCCTAAACTGTACTTGGCCCTAGCAGGAGCACCGCTCCTTCTACTCAGGTTCCCCCCTTCTCAATGGGGAGATCGGGCACTTGTCGTTGGTCCCCGTGTCCCACGCTCAATGCGGGACCTTCGGGGGACGATGCCCACGCCCAAGAATACTTCCGAGGCGAACGTAGTCACTTGCACAGCCCCAGCGCTTCCTCTGCAGCCGGTGTCAATACCGGGTGCTGGGGGCAGGCGATCTCTCTCTCTTTAGGGTTTCAGACTCACCCTCGCAGGTACGATCGTTGTTGCAGGCTTCAGGTGCTGAACGCGGCTTCTCCAATCCGGTCGCGGCGTTTGCAGGCTTCTCGCTGACGTCGAGGAGTTCTCCGGAGTCAGCCACTCACAGCGCGGCTCCATGGACAGCTTCCGATGACGCGGCGGCACTTCCTCCAATCGATGCGCAGCTCACGAGAACAGCTTACAGCAGCGGCCAATCACAGCGCGTCTCTTCTCCGACGAGCCTCCAGGCGACAACCAATCAGGTCGCGGCCCCTTCGTGCATCAGCCAAGGTGCCGATCAGTTTGCAAGTTGGTTTCGCGGGCCCTAGGCCGCGGCCGTGAAGTCCGATGGCAAGAATTTACGGCTCCCGGGGTCACAGGTCAAGCGACTCCGCACGGAGTGCGATTTAACCCCTTGGGAACACCGACAATACTTCTTCAGCCCCACACGTGCCGATGAGCACGTCGAACAGTGGTGCAACTTGTAGGGAATCTTCAGCGCGGCGCTCCTAGACACTCAGAGCAGCCAGCGCGCCCCGCACTCGATCTCTTCCGATTCTTCAGATCGAACCCACGCTTCCAGGAACACACAGCAAGGCAAGCAGGAGGGCACAGCAGATCTTAGCGAACACGGCAGTTTCTTCTGGGGCAACCTTTGTAGTCCTGGGTTGCGGACAGGAGGCCAGCTCTTCTCAGGCCCTTGGAGATTCACAGCAAGACACAGCACACAGCAAAAGTCTTTGTAGGTTTCAAGCAGGGTCACAGCACACAGCAAAGTCCCTCTTCTCCTCAGCTCAGTTGGTTAGTAGAACAGGTCAGCCCTTAGAGCACACAGCAAGGCAATCTTCCTTCAGTTCTTCAGTCCTTCTTCCAGCAGAGGTTCCTTCTTGATTGTTGTAGAATCTGATTTTCTGGGGACAGGGGTCCTATACTTATACCGCAAAAAGGCTTTGAAGTCCTTTGAAGTCCCTAGAAGTCCTTAGAAGTTCCTTGTGCATTGGACCCTGAATCCTTGTCTGATCCCAGATCTGGGTGGGGTGGAGCACTTCGTTATCTGATCTTCCTGGTTCCTTTCAAGGAGAGGGGCAGGGTCGTCAGCCACCCAGCAGGAGGTTGGAGCCAGTGTTGTGGCAGGCAGGCACAACCCTAGCTATTTCCAGGTGCTACCTCCCCCCTTCACTTCCAGATGCTAATACCAGCACCCCATCAAAGGGCTGACTCATCTAACCCCCTGGGGGCTTCCTGCTCCTGTCACTTCCAAACCAGACAGTCAATCCCCAACCATACCCAGGCACACAGGAGGGTCAGACAGGAGAATAGCGACTTCTCTAAAAGTACTATTTTCCCACTCAGGATTTAACAACAACAACAACAATTTATAAGCTTTATTCGACATTTTGTCATAAAAGCATTCACCTAGCCCTATACAATAAATACTACTGATAAAAATTCCTCTAAAAATACATATTAAACATTAGATGTCGAATAATACATAATAAAAGGTCATAAAATTACAACACATTATTACTATTTAAAAAACACATTTCATAGATTAAAAAACATACTGCTAGTCGCAAGGAAAGACAATTTATGGATATGCATAATTTCATTATAATACAGTAGCCAATAATGATCGGGTACGAATTAACCACGACCATGCCAGATATTTTGCTACACCAACCACATAAAATGTTGTACAGTCTGATTCAGTATCCTGAGGGCTTCGGATTGGCTTCGGGTTCCCAACTTTAAGCACACCGGTTTTAACCACTTGCGTCTGGGGGCCAAATACAGAGGACAACAAAACAGAAAATGGGAGATGTGTTCAATTTCCTCTTTACAATGGTGACAATGTTCATTCCATGTCTGGGACCAATGCTTCTTAAATGCATTTAAAGGTAATGTACCAATACGAAATTGAAAATAAAGTTTTCTATCATACGGTTTTTCAATTAGGTCCCAAAAACGTTCGTATGATGGATACATTTTTAAGTTTAAAAAACGAGATGTTAGCTTTGCACTTGTACTGTCACTAAACATTGCAAGGTATATCCTCTCCCAGTAAAGATCTTTTAGCTTATCCTTAGAGGGGAAGCAAGTTGGATCATTGTTGCCCCATAGGTGGTCCAATTTCAATTCTGTAAGTAAACCCCGCAGCTCCCTTAACCATGGGATGGAATGGAAATGATCGAATTTGATGACATCCATCAATGCTGCTGCGTAGTGGCCTAACTCTGGGGTCACCATAATTCGCCTCCAGTACAGGAGGGGCCGAAGCCTCGCTATATCCACAACTGATTTTCTGCCCAGGTCAAGTTTTAGCGGAATTATTGGGGTACTTTGGGGGACCATTGCGACCCCTCTTAGAAACCTATTTTCCGCTCGGCCCAGATCGCTCAAGTTTGAGAAACCCCACAATTCAGAACCATATAAACAAGCCCCCAGGACTTTCATAGAATAAATTTCCATGACACAGTTCAGAGGCTTAGTCAGAGAGGTACGGTGTTTTAGCGAGATGGCACCTGCTAACTGTCTAAATTTTAGAAGGGTTGTAGTTGTGTGATGTTTCCAGCTCATGTTTTCTTGCAGGGTGATGCCTAGGTATGAAAATGAGTCAACTCTTTCTAGTGGTGTTCCTTTGTATTTTATTACACCCTTAAAAGAGGACTGCTGATTAAGGCACATAAATTTCGTTTTGGTAGTATTTAGTTCTAGGCCCTTTTCATCACAGTATACACCAAAGGCATCAACTACTTTTTGTAACCCACTAGGGGTGCGGGAAAGTAATAATGTATCGTCCGCAAACATGAGAACTGGTACACGAGAACCGGCTATTACAGGGGCGTCACTAGCAATCTTCTCTAGATGTGCAACAATACCATTTATATAAATGGAAAAGAGAGTTGGCGCTAGGACACACCCTTGCCTCACCCCACGTTCAACTGGAAAGGAATCCGTTACCTCTCCTTGTTTTCCCCATCGTATCTTTGCGAAATTGTTTTCATGTAGGCGAACAAGGAGTGTGAGCAATTCCTGTGTTATACCTGCATCCGCCAAGGTCTGCCAAAGTTTTTCCCTGGGGACTAAGTCGAAAGCAGCTTTTAAATCTACAAAAACTGCATACAATGTCCCCTTCTTCAAGGAGACATTTCTCCAATAAATTGTTAGAAAATGGAGGACTTGGTCGACGCTGCTAGTTAGGGGCCTAAACCCAGCTTGGTAAGGTGACAAGATGTTATTTGCGTCGATCCATTGCTGCAGTTTATTTTGGACTAGTCGACCCATTATCTTTTGGGCTGTGTCGATCAAACTAATGGGTCTGTAGTTTTTAGCCAGGGAACGGTCACCTTTTTTATATATGGGAATTATTTCTGCTCCCTTCCATGAGGCAGGCACTTTCCCTCCCATAGCCACTGCATTGGCCAACATTGTAAAGTAGGTGCACCATGACTTCCGGTCAGATAGAAAAATATCAGCCGGAATACCATCCATACCTGGTGCTTTCCCCCCCGCTACACAGTCTAATACAACACTCACATCCCTCTCAACAAATAGTGGTGCTTTATAGTAGACTTGCGGAGGAAGACTAACATTATTAAACATAGGATTACGGGCATACTGTGGTTGAAAGTATTCTATCCAACTGTTCTTTGCGACATTATTAACAGGCTGGGGTGCTATGCCACCCTTTGCCCATTTTACTGAGGCCCAGAAGCGCTTTGAATCCTTGGAGGCACA
Source organism: Lissotriton vulgaris (assembly GCF_964263255.1). NCBI lineage: Eukaryota > Metazoa > Chordata > Amphibia > Caudata > Salamandridae > Lissotriton > Lissotriton vulgaris. The sequence continues at coordinate 744,549 of NW_028242560.1, read as the reverse complement.
AATCTCCTTAAGTTCTTGCCAACAATCCTCGTCCCAACGCTTCTTAGCCAATTTTTGAACCTGCCTATACTGGTTTCTCGCCAGCCTTACTGCTTCAGGCCTTCCTAGTCTTAATTCCTTCCCAAGGTTATCTCGAGCTGCCCTGCAGTTCTTATCATACCACCCCCTGGTTTCTTGTGCTTTCTTCGTTTTACTTGTGGAGATTTTTTTACGGAAAAAACTTTGGATTGTCGTAAAAAGTATCTCATGGGCAACCATCATATAGTCGGTAAAATTAGTCTGCCCAAAATGGGACTTAATCTTAGCGACTTCACCCACCACTACTTTCTTTAGAGTCTCTATTGTAGCGAGATCTTCTAGGAGCATACTCCACTTCAAGTAACGGGAGTTATTAGAACTTACTAGATCCTGTGTGACCATACGCTCCTCTCTAGGATAAACAAATAAGTCATGGTAGGTATGTAGTGTCAGGCACAATGGATTGTGGTCACTCTCAATCTTGACCTTCACTTCCATATCTTCCAATTTATCCCAGAGCCTTACATCCAGGAGTATATAATCTATCCTGCTGGCCGATCTACCATTATCAAAGGTATTTTTCCCCATAGAATCTGACACTGTCCGACCATTCGCTGCTCTAAGTCCTCTTGAAAGACAAAAGCTTTTCAGTTGTATAGCTACCGTGCTCCAATTCTTAATTACAGGGATATCTAGTTGGGGTATACCCCACTTGGTATCCTCATCTTCAGACAGGACTTTATCCTCCTCACCCAAGGGTTCGAAGGTAGAATTAAAATCCCCGCCTATTATTATGTAAGTGGGGTCTGGTAGCTGTTCAATATTGTTCTCGAGGCACGAAAGGGTCTCTGATGGTTTACCCCTGGCTACTCCCCTTGAATACAAGTTAAACAGGGCTAGTTGATGACCATTTTGCCAGGTAATATCAAGTGCCAAAATATCGTTAGAGGGTATAGACCTTTGCTTAACCGAACAATTCAAGGTTTGGCGTACCCAAATTAACAGGCCCCCCGAGGGACGTCCCACTCTATTGCTTATTGCCGGGACAAAGAAATTTAGATACCCTTGCCTGAAAATTGGTATAGGCGACCAAGTTTCTTGAAACATAATGATATCATACTGGTTAATAAAATCAACCCAATCGGGAATATTTAACTTATTAGCAATACCAGCTATGTTCCATGAAATGATTGATAATTTCGGTTTAGCCTGCTGGGAGTACGTCTGTACAATATCAGGAATAATTAATGTTTCTGCAGGATCTACTCCTAGTATTGTATTTTTATTCAATCTCGATGGCAACTCAACTTCCTCCAATGATTTTTCCTGTACCACCTGGGCTCTGTTTCGTTCTTCCAAGCAGGGAGTACAAAATTCATCTAGGGGAGGTATAGATTCGTCTAACATAGAAATCTTAACATGACCTTGGCCCAACCACTTATTCAGGGTAACAGGAGAGACACATGCGAGTCAATCACACTCATTTAAATCCGTTAACACAGAATATTGATTATCCAAGTTTAGCCCCCACTCACATGCTGGGTTAGTTCTAGCCCTTCTATTTCCCACTACTGTCCATTTAGTTCTTAATATACTCGGCTTTGCTACTAGACCTCTTCTACTATAGAAGAAATCCAGTGTCAGTGGAACTATTTCAGCTGTCCTACGTTGTGGAGGGAGAATGTTCCGTAGGACATCGGGCAGAACATCGGGGCCCTTAAAGTTCAGGACCACACAATCCCCTTGGAATTTCTTTGGCTTAGTACCTATCCACCTAACTCTTCTTGCTGTAAGCAGATCGTCTGATAGTTTTTCCTTTCCCCAGGGGGATATATGCATGTTACTACTCAACCACTGGAGAGCCTTATTTCTTAGGGAATCAGGAGACTCGATCTGACCAGTTTTCAGCAAGGGTGTGTTTGCTAGTACTAAGATAAGGGGCGAGGCTTCAACAATTAATTCAACTGGGGCAGCTTCTGGGTTTAAGATCTCAGGAATGCTGTTGCCCGCTAATTGGGCTGTCTCAGAAACTAGGGTCATATCAGAGGTGTTATCATTCCTAAGGCTAGCTTGTTGGACCTGATCTAAGGAGGCTTGTAGGCCAGTATTCATGGTCACCCCTAGTGATTTTCCCACAGTCTCCATTTGGTCAATTTTTGAGGCAACTAGATTTGGTATTTCACCCACCCCCTCGTTGGTTTTCCTTAACAGGGACTCTAGCTTGTTGACCTTGGTAACTAATTGGTCAACCTTTGATATGAGGGGTTTCATTAAACCTAGTAGTTTAGACTCTAGTGTACCCATGAGCTTAATTAAAAGGGTGTCCTCCCCTTCTTCATTTTCATACTCTTCCTCCCTTATCCCATCCTCTTTCTTTCTCTTTGCTCGTCTTGGGGGGGTTACGGGTTTGTTTTTAGAAGAGCGTAAGCCACCTCTTCTAGGTGGCGCCTTAGTGATCCCTTTTTTTGCTCTTGGAGCGGGGACCGGTGTTGGGGGGGTATTGATTTCTATAGCTGGCTCCTCAATTGTTACAGATTTATCTTGGTCTTCTAAGTTGATCAGATCTGTAAAGGGGTCAAGTTGGTGGTCCGTAGAGGTCATTGAACCATTAATTTCTAAGTGCTCAATTGGGTCTTCACTAGGGTCAGTGACAATAAGATCATCAGTCACAGGCTGAGACACCCCTGATTGATTAATTTGGGCACAAGGTGGCGAATCCCCCATACCTAGGGAGGACCTCCGATTGTTATTAATTTTTGTCACTACCTGAACTAAGTAATTATGCATGGTATTAGCCGGAGTGACAGGCGTTTTTTGTTTGGACATAATGAACAAACAGTGGATAACAACAAGGACCTTACAGTAAATAACAAACTATGGACCTGTTACACAATAGATGTAGAAGTGTATTACCTTGCCACTATTCAATTTAGAGGATGGAAGCAAGAGGGGTGGCCCAGTCCAGTCTCTCACTGTCTAGAACGGGCTAAAACGGGCCCGCCCTTGGCCCGGGCTTCGCCCGGCGTCCCGCTCGCGTCCCGCGTTGCGGGTGGACCCGACTTTTATGGCGCCTCCTGGCGCTGGATGGTGACGCGCACAGCGTGCGCTGAAGCAGGTCCCCCTGGGGCACCGAGTCCGCTCTGCTCCCACTGATGTCTCCTGGAGCGGCGGTAACTCGGCGTGGAGCGCGTTTCCCTCCTGTCAGTTGCGGAAATGGCGTGGAGTCACCAGGTAGGTCAGGGTGAGGCAGGAACACGGAATAGACGGGTGGACCCGACTTTTAAGGCGCCTCCTGGCGCTGGATGGTGACGCGCACAGCGTGCGCTGAAGCAGGTCCCCCTGGGGCACCGAGTCCGCTCTGCTCCCACTGATGTCTCCTGGAGCGGCGGTAACTCGGCGTGGAGCGCGTTTCCCTCCTGTCAGTTGCGGAAATGGCGTGGAGTCACCAGGTAGGTCAGGATTTAAAAACCACCCCTCACAAAAGATGGGTTATTAAATGCTGAGCGCAGGGATATGAAACACTCGTGTCTTATCTTGTTCCTATGAGGAGTTAGGCTGACAGCCATTGGCCCCAGCCTCTCCCATGTTATCCTATGGAGCAAGATAACCTTGCAGCAGTGAGCACATAAAATGGCTGTTGTTCACTACCAGGGCATGGTACCTGCACTAGTACATGCCCTACCTTTTACATACACCGCATCCTGCCCAGGGGGGTACCTTGGGCCTTCCATAGGGATGACTGATGTGCACAAAAAGGGAAGGGTTAGGCCCAGTCAGTGTGGACACTGACCAGGGTGACATGGCAGTCCTAGAGACTGCAGGCAGGCCTGCAAAGGCAGGCCTGAGACACCATTTTAAAGCTACACATGTGGGTGGCGCAATCAGCGCTGCAGAACCACTAGTAGCATCTGACATCACCAACCCTGGCACACACAGTGCACATTACTAGGGACTTCCTGGTGATACAGATATGCCAATCGGGTATATCCAATCAAATATGATATTTTACCTTAGGAGCACTTACACTCGGACACTGATCATCAGTGGCAGAGGGTCCAAAGCATCTAAACCAGCAAAACGAAATTCAGCATCGCATCACAAATCCAGGTAGCAGAGGCAAACTATAGGGGAAGAACTCACGCCAAAGATGTCAGGTCTAACATGTGTCCCCTCCAGCTGAAAGTGGGGAGAACTACCCACCCTCTTGGGAGATCTCATCACTAAGGCGGAAAAACCTGGACAGACCGTCAGCATTGGCGTGTTCTGTACTGGGACGGTGTTCCACCGTGAAATCCATCCCCTGAAGGGAAATGGACCACCTCAACAGTTTTGGATTCTCACCCCTCATCTGCATCAACCATCTGAGGGGCCTGTGGTCGGTCTGAACACGAAAGTGAGTCCCAAACAGATAGGGCCTCAACTTCTTCAGAGCCCAGACCACAGCAAATGCTTCCCTCTCAATGGCACTCCATTTCTGTTCCCTGGGGAGTAATCTCTTGCTAATAAAAGCTACAGGTTGGTCTCCGCCCTCGTCATCCATCTGTGAGAGCACCGCTTCCACACCTTGCTCTGAAGCGTCTGTTTGCACAATGAACTCACTAGAGAAGTCAGGTGCCTTCAGCACTGGTGCTGTGCACATTGCAGTTTTCAGGGCATCAAAAGCAGTTTGACAGGCCTCAGTCCAATTTACTCTCTTAGGCTGGTTTCTAAAAGTCAGTTCTGTCAAGGGGGCGACAATGGTGCCATATCCCTTGATAAACCGTCTGTAATACCCAGTGAGACCTAAAAAGGCTCTCACTTCTGTCTGAGTCTTGGGAGATTCCCAAGCCAGAATGGTATTAATCTTCGCCTGGAGGGGCGCCACCTGGCCGCTCCCTACCTGGTGTCCTAAATACCCAACAGATCCCTGCCCTATCTGACACTTACTGGCCTTGATAGTGAGCCCTGCCTTCTGCAGAGCCTTCAACACTTCACAGAGGTGTTGCAGGTGTTCCTCCCAAAGGGAACTGAACACAGCAATGTCATCCAGGTAGGCGGCGCTGAATCGCTCCAGATCGGTCAGTACCTGGTTGACCAATCTCTGGAAGGTGGCAGGGGCATTTTTTAATCCAAAGGGCATAACACGAAATTGGAAATGCCCCTCTGGAGTGGAAAATGCTGACCTCTCCTTTGCTCTCTCAGTCAAAGCAATCTGCCAGTACCCCGAAGTCAAATCAAAGGTGCTGAGATACCTGGCAGCTCCCAACCGATCCACAAGCTTATCAGCTCTGGGGTTGGGGTGCGCGTCAGTCTTAGTGACCGCATTGAACCCACGGTAGTCCACGCAAAACCGAAGTTCTGGTGTGCCACCGGGTGTAGCAGATTTCTTAGGAACTAAGACCACTGGGCTAGCCCAGGGACTGCTGGAGGGCTCAATTACCCCTAGCGCTAACATCTTGGAAACCTCTTCCTTGATGCTAGCCCTGACCTTGTCAGCCACTCTGTAAAACTTCTGTTTCACAGGTGGGCTGTCCCCAGTGTCCACATCATGGACGCACAAGTTGGTGATACCTGGGATCAGGGAAAACAGGGAGGCAAACTGTCCCAACACTTGGCGACAGTCTTGCTGTTGTACTGGGGTCAGAGTAGGTGAGAGAATCACGCCATCTACTGACCCATCTTTCTCTTTGCTTGCCAGGAGGTCAGGAAGAGGGTCACTCTCCTCCTCTCCTCCATCATCTGTAGCCATGAGCATAGCTACTTCAGCTCTCTCAAAGTGTGGCTTGAGGCGGTTAACATGCAAGACTCTCAGGGGCATCCTAGGAATCTTCATGTTGATCAGGTAAGTCACCTCACTCTTGCGCTCTACCACCTCATATGGTCCAGTCCACTTGTCACGGAGTGCACAAGGCTCCACTGGCGCCATTACCCACACTTTCTGCCCAGGTTGAAATTCAATCAGAGTGGCATTCTGATCATACCACCTTTTCATTTCTTCCTGGCTGGCTTCTAGGTTCTCTTGAGCGAGCTTCCTGAAGCGCAGGGTCTGGTTGCGGATGGCCAGCACATAGCTGAACACATCCTGGGGGTTTTCCCATGGGATTTCTCCCAACCCTCTTTCACCAGTGTGAGAGGTCCTCTGACAGGGTGGCCATACAGCAGTTCAAAGGGACTTAACCCTAAGGACTTCTGAGGCACCTCCCTGTAGGCAAACAACAGGCATGGTAACAAGACGTCCCACTTCCGCCTCATGGGTTCTTCAAGGCCCATAATCATGCCCTTGAGGGTGCGGTTGAACCTTTCAACCAACCCATTTCCTTGAGGGTGGTAAGGAGTGGTAAACTTATAAGTTACTCCGCACTCCTCCCACAGAGACTTCATGTATCTAGAAATGAAGTTAGTTCCTCGGTCTGAGACCACCTCTCTGGGGAATCCCACACGGGAAAAGATCCCCATCAATGCACGACCCACCACGGGGGCTGTGATTGTTCTGAGAGGGACTGCTTCTGGGTATCTAGTGGCATGGTCCACCAAGACCAGGATAAACCTGTTGCCTAAGGCTGTCTTGGGGTCCAAGGGTCCCACTATATCAATGCCCACCCGCTCAAAAGGGGTGCTCACCACTGGAAAAGGCTGGAGAGGTGCCACGCACTTCTTCCCGCTTTTACCACTGGCTTGGCAAGTTTGACATGACTTACAAAAGGTACTGACATGCTTCTTCATCTGGGGCCAGTAAAAATGGGTGACAAGCCTGTGATAAGTCTTGTCTTGCCCCAGATGTCCTGCAAGAGGCACGTCATGAGCCAGACCCAGTAGGAAGTTTCTGAAGCGCTCGGGTACTACCAGCACACGGGCTGCACCGGGCTCAGCAAACTTAGGCTCACTATAAAGTAAGTCATCCTCCCAGTAAATCCAGTGCTCTTTGGAGCTAAGGCCTGCTGCCTGGTCTGCAGCCTGCTGCCGCACACCAGCGAGAGAAGGGCACTCCTTCTGTGCTTGGCAAAAGTCCTCCCTGGAGGGACCACCCTCTTGCTGCCAATGGGTCAGCTCAGGCAATTCCCCTAGGCGGCCATTGAAAAAATCGGACCTGAGGAGCCCGGTGCGGCAGCAGCACCTACCTCACCGAGTGGGACTCTGCCAGCTGTCTCCCCCCGCCGCCGCAGCTCCTGACATCGCGCTGCGGCAGCCGAGCGGGGGAGACTACAATCCCCAGCCTGCCTTGCGGCAGGAAGCCGCGGGAACCAAATTCCGCGCCAGGAGGTGCTACAAAGTCCCCAACAGTCCAGGGGAGCGGGCGGCCATTGAAAAAATCGGACCTGAGGAGCCCGGTGCGGCAGCAGCACCTACCTCACCGAGTGGGACTCTGCCAGCTGTCTCCCCCTGCCGCCGCAGCTCCTGACATCGCGCTGCGGCAGCCGAGCGGGGGAGACTACAATCCCCAGCCTGCCTAGCGGCAGGAAGCCGCGGGAACCAAATTCCGCGCCAGGAGGCGCTACAAAGTCCCCAACAGTCCAGGGGAGCGGGCGGCCATTGAAAAAATCGGACCTGAGGAGCCCGGTGCGGCAGCAGCACCTACCTCACCGAGTGGGACTCTGCCAGCTGTCTCCCACCGCCGCCGCAGCTCCTGACATCGCGCTGCGGCAGCCGAGCGGGGGAGACTACAATCCCCAGCCTGCCTTGCGGCAGGAAGCCGCGGGAACCAAGTTCCGCGCCAGGAGGCGCTACAAAGTCCCCAACAGTCCAGGGGAGCGGGCAGCCATTGAAAAAATCGGACCTGAGGAGCCCGGTGCGGCAGCAGCACCTACCTCACCGAGTGGGACTCTGCCAGCTGTCTCCCCCCGCCGCCGCAGCTCCTGACATCGCGCTGCGGCAGCCGAGCGGGGGAGACTACAATCCCCAGCCTGCCTTGCGGCAGGAAGCCGCGGGAACCAAATTCCGCGCCAGGAGGCGCTACAAAGTCCCCAACAGTCCCGCGTCGCGGGAGCGCCGGGCGAAGCCCGGGCAAAGGGCGGGCCCTCTGTGGCCCGATCAGGACGGGACGGGCCACCCCCCTTGTTATTTCTGCAAAAGGAGGTATAGTGTACATACTTTAATTTAACATTTGATCGTAACATCATTACTGCTTCTGTGACCATGCCCTGTAAGGGGGGAACAAGCCTTGCTTCGCAGGGGTGTCACGTGGGGCAAATGCATCAAATGCTTACCACAAGCTCCCGGCCAACTGTGCATGTTACAGACATAATCTGCCCCTGCTACTCCCCATCTAGTACACTATCTCCTCCGCTAAACTCCCCAAGAATGCAGAATCTGTCGCCGTGGGGTGAGCTAAATAGACTATGTAAAACAAAATATGTCAGTGTGGACTCACCCTTCTTCGCCAAAGGCACCCGCTCTACAAATACTAAAGGCAGCTCACAGGAAACCCCCTCTTTATTGAACAAAGTCAACACACAAGCCTCTGTACTTTCATGGTTACTACCTGTCAATAGAGATAACACTGAGGACAAGGCCGAAACGACTCAATCAAAACCTCATATACCAACTGTAACCCCCGCGATGACCGTTCATAATCTCCCTACCACCATGGAGACTGATGCCAAACTGGACAAACCAATATCTTATTCCCAGATCTCTCTTCTGACTCAGATTGAACAACTTGTTAAAACCATGATTTACCCACTAACAGAACAAATCAACGCTATAGGGGAAAGACTCTTGGGTCTCGAGAACAAAATCACGGCCATCCTGAAACCCATCGAGAATCCTGTAAACTCGAACCGATCCCAGCCAACCACCACTTTCCCATCAGCTAAGCTCTCTGCCATCCTTAAAAGCAAGCAAGTCACTCCATTATCTCCTATAATTCCAGGTTCAACTATTTTCAAAGCTCTTTCCAAACCTGTTATACCAAGGCCCCCAGAGGCCAAGTCAGTACGCAATGCACCAAACATACACCTTCCGCCACAAGCGGCGCCATATGTGTCCGTCCTTACAGGAGTGCCACCACTTGCGCGGGGAAAAGCCGAAAGCCAGCTGGACCTAATGAACAAAGTTATATTCTGGTTGGGAAGGAATAGACCCCTACCACCGGACAAAGACGGCGGAATCCTGAGTGTGAGAAGGGTGGGCTGGTTGGGCCCTCTACCAAAAAACATTTCAGGGGACTTGGTACTGGTCAGATTCAGGAATCGGAGCATCGCACCATATTTAAGATCTTGTCCAGCCCTAGAGGGGGATGGTCCAATACAGACTTGGGACTTAGATGATTTCTATCCCTGTATGCCAAATATCCCCCGATTAGGAACAACAATAGCCTACCACCACCCGTTGGGTGGGGAAGTCCAGGTACCCAGTGGTACTAGTTTCCCTGTTGCCAACAGATGTGTTTCATTGCACAATTGCCGCAACTTTTGAGCTCACTCACTTTAAAGGACAAACTCGTGTATCTTTATTCAAGATAGGGATAAACCCCTTGAAAAATATGTCTCACAGCCGAATCCTGAGGCTGGGGCTATGTCTTTTTTGAATGTGAAGTTATGTTTTTGTTGAATGTATATATTTATTTTTAATTACTGTTATTTTTTGTATGCTTTCATGATTTTAAGAAACAAAATCGAATAAAGCTTCTATTCATTCATTCATTCATCCCCTAGTTCAGCCACCTGTTCCCCTGTAGGTTCCAGGGCATCCCCCTCAGGTTCTGCCTCCTCCTGGACCGTGGGAACAGTGGGGGCCGGTTTCCCGCGCCCTCTGCCCTTTCATCTCTTGATAGGTACCTGGGCCATTATTCCAGGCTCCAGTTCCACTGATTCATCCTGACTAGCTGTCACTGCACGAGTGGTCACACAGATCCAATCCGGCAGTCCAAACATCCCTAAATGAGTTCTGTGCTCTACTTCCTTCCATGGAGAATTCTCTAGGTCGTTACCCAACAGACAATCTACAGGTAGGGTATCACTAACACAGACTTCCAAAGAACCAGAGACTCCTCCCCATTCAAAAGCAACACGCGCTATCTTACAAAGGCGCACTGAGCTGTCAGAGGCCATTACAGGACGGAGGAGATTGGGAATTACCTGCTCTTCAGACACCCACTGACACCTAACAGATGTCACACTGGCCCCTGTGACCCTCAAAGCCTCAATCTCCTTTCCATTGATGATCACCTTCTGCCCGTATTTTTTAGTGTTATCGGGCACAATAGGATCCTGGACCATCTCTTGGTCTCCTAATGAGACTAGGGTCATCATAGCTACACCCACATCCCTACTAGAAATCAAATCCCCTCCCAAAGCTGCACTACTCAACCCTGGGTCTGGCGCAACAGCAGGTGCTGCTGGGGGTTTCTTGGGACATTTGGGAGCAATGTGCCCCACCTCCCTACAAGCATAGCAAGGTGGGGGAGGTCTGTTGCCCTTAGGGGGCCCCGGCTTCTTAGGCTGAGGGGGTTGGGACTCCTTTTCCTTGGAACTGTCTTGGGGCCCTTTAGTGACCTCCTTACGGTTACCCTTGTCCTCCCCCCCTTTCTGCTGGGGACCCTGTCCACCTTTGGCTGTGGTACTTACCACCCCTTTGTGAACCCTGGTACTAGTCCAACGGTCTGCCTCTTTAGCAAGCTCACTGAGCTCAGTTAACTTGCTGTCTAACAGATGCTGGCGCAGCTCTGGACCACACAAACTACTTAAGTGCTCCCAACTAATCAAGTGACACAACCCCACATAATCAGTTACTTTGCTGCCTTTTATCCAACCCTCCAGTGCACGCGTGTACATACTCACACACTCCACCCATGTACTTGAATCAAGCTTCTAAACTTCTGGCGGTACTGTTCTGGTGTGAGCCCATACCTGAGGCATAAGGCCTCCTTCATAGTGGGGTAGGCTAAGGTTCCTGCTGCTTCTAAGGGTGCTAACACATCCCTCCCAGAGGCCTCAAAATGCTTCCACAAACCTGCCCCCCAACTCTTTTCAGGCACTTCATTCATCTTCAAGGCAAGCTCATAGGATCTAAACCATGCATAGATATCCTCACCCTTCTGATAATTCAGCACCAGATCTTTTGGTATGTATACTTTACCCGCTTGTACTGGTTGTGCGCTGCCGCCATTTAAACTGGAATCCACTTGCTTGGCCTTAAGCTCCAATTCCCTGATGCTCAACTCATGGGCCAAATGAAGTTTCTTCTCTTCCAAAGCAAGAGCATTCCTCCTTTCCTCCGCCTTCTTTTCACTGTCAAGGCGTAGTTTCCTTTCTTCTGCTTGAGCTCTGAGTTTAAAAAGTTCAATCTCATGGGCCCTAATCTTCTCATTTTCCTCCAGCTCCTCTGGAGAAAAACCCCTACTAGAATGGACGCTGCCAGCCCTAAAAGCTGGCACTCTCACTGGTAACTCATTGGGTTCAAACCCATGCTCCTGTGCTCCACCTTCTCCAGTAGTATCCTCTGTTACAACGTTCTTGGCCTCCCACCAGGCCCTTAGAGCTTTCTGTAGCTCTTCCTTGTTAGCGCTGCCCTTCACTCTGCACTTGAGCTGCTTGCAGAATTGCTTAAGTTGCTCCTTTTTGTAGATGAGTAACTCTTCTACCTCAAACTGCAGCTCCGCTATCTCCTCGCTTCCTTCTATCAGAGACATGATACTTCCTAGGTCCTCCAAAAATAGGTTTCACCAGAAAACGACTTCAAAGAAGAAAAAAAAAATTGTGCAATCTATTGCTGCTACTAGACTAGTGATGTACAAGGAATCACTGTAGGTCACATGCAAATACTGGCTCTAATCCGCACCGCTGACCAACAATGTTAGATCTGGGGGTCTCTAGTTGGCTGAGGTAGGCACCTTAGACCAAATAGGGACCCTTGCATCTAGTCAGGGCACAGGGACACACACTGTAGATAAACCCTGCTCCCTCTAGGTAGCTTGGCTCGAGCAGTCAGGCTTATCCCCAAGGCAATGTGTAAGTATTTGCATTCGGTTACAATGACCCCCCCCAATGTACACCACAAACTGAGACCACACAGGTGAGTTATACATAAATAACTTTTATCTAGTTTTGGCACTGTAAATAAAATCACATAAGCATTGCACATATTTCTCTTATCACTCTTCTTCTTGTTTCAGGTAGGCACTTGTTTTAGGAAAGTTTCAAAATAGTCTCTAGTCTCTCAAAAATAGATCGTGATAGAATGACTCAGGTGTAGGAATTCAGCACTAAAAAACGTGCTTCCTAAACTGTACTTGGCCCTAGCAGGAGCACTGCTCCTTCTACTCAGGTTCCCCCCTTCTCAATGGGGAGATCGGGCACTTGTCGTTGGTCCCCGTGTCCCACGCTCAATGCGGGACCTTCGGGGGACGATGCCCACGCCCAAGAATACTTCCGAGGCGAACGTAGTCACTTGCACAGCCCCAGCGCTTCCTCTGCAGCCGGTGTCAATACCGGGTGCTGGGGGCAGGCGATCTCTCTCTCTTTAGGGTTTCAGACTCACCCTCGCAGGTACGATCGTTGTTGCAGGCTTCAGGTGCTGAACGCGGCTTCTCCAATCCGGTCGCGGCGTTTGCAGGCTTCTCGCTGACGTCGAGGAGTTCTCCGGAGTCAGCCACTCACAGCGCGGCTCCATGGACAGCTTCCGATGACGCGGCGGCACTTCCTCCAATCGATGCGCAGCTCACGAGAACAGCTTACAGCAGCGGCCAATCACAGCGCGTCTTCTCCGACGAGCCTCCAGGCGACAACCAATCAGGTCGCGGCCCCTTCGTGCATCAGCCAAGGTGCCGATCAGTTTGCAAGTTGGTTTCGCGGGCCCTAGGCCGCGGCCGTGAAGTCCGATGGCAAGAATTTACGGCTCCCGGGGTCACAGGTCAAGCGACTCCGCACGGAGTGCGATTTAACCCCTTGGGAACACCGACAACACTTCTTCAGCCCCACACGTGCCGATGAGCACGTCGAACAGTGGTGCAACTTGTAGGGAATCTTCAGCGCGGCGCTCCTAGACACTCAGAGCAGCCAGCGCGCCCCGCACTCGATCTCTTCCGATTCTTCAGATCGAACCCACGCTTCCAGGAACACACAGCAAGGCAAGCAGGAGGGCACAGCAGATCTTAGCGAACACGGCAGTTTCTTCTGGGGCTACCTTTGTAGTCCTGGGTTGCGGACAGGAGGCCAGCTCTTCTCAGGCCCTTGGAGATTCACAGCAAGACACAGCACACAGCAAAAGTCTTTGTAGGTTTCAAGCAGGGTCACAGCACACAGCAAAGTCCCTCTTCTCCTCAGCTCAGTTGGTTAGTAGAACAGGTCAGCCCTTAGAGCACACAGCAAGGCAATCTTCCTTCAGTTCTTCAGTCCTTCTTCCAGCAGAGGTTCCTTCTTGATTGTTGTAGAATCTGATTTTCTGGGGACAGGGGTCCTATACTTATACCGCAAAAAGGCTTTGAAGTCCTTTGAAGTCCCTAGAAGTCCTTAGAAGTTCCTTGTGCATTGGACCCTGAATCCTTGTCTGATCCCAGATCTGGGTGGGGTGGAGCACTTCGTTATCTGATCTTCCTGGTTCCTTTCAAGGAGAGGGGCAGGGTCGTCAGCCACCCAGCAGGAGGTTGGAGCCAGTGTTGTGGCAGGCAGGCACATCCCTAGCTATTTCCAGGTGCTACCTCCCCCCTTCACTTCCAGATGCTAATACCAGCACCCCATCAAAGGGCTGACTCATCTAACCCCCTGGGGGCTTCCTGCTCCTGTCACTTCCAAACCAGACAGTCAATCCCCAACCATACCCAGGCACACAGGAGGGTCAGACAGGAGAATAGCGACTTCTCTAAAAGTACTATTCTCCCACTCAGGATTTAAAAAGCACCCCTCACAAAAGATGGGTTATTAAATGCTGAGCGCAGGGATATGAAACACTCGTGTCTTATCTTGTTCCTATGAGGAGTTAGGCTGACAGCCATTGGCCCCAGCCTCTCCCATGTTATCCTATGGAGCAAGATAACCTTGCAGCAGTGAGCACATAAAATGGCTGTTGTTCACTACCAGGGCATGGTACCTGCACTAGTACATGCCCTACCTTTTACATACACCGCATCCTGCCCAGGGGGGTACCTTGGGCCTTCCATAGGGATGACTGATGTGCACAAAAAGGGAAGGGTTAGGCCCAGTCAGTGTGGACACTGACCAGGGTGACATGGCAGTCCTAGAGACTGCAGGCAGGCCTGCAAAGGCAGGCCTGAGACACCATTTTAAAGCTACACATGTGGGTGGCGCAATCAGCGCTGCAGAACCACTAGTAGCATCTGACATCACCAACCCTGGCACACACAGTGCACATTACTAGGGACTTCCTGGTGATACAGATATGCCAATCGGGTATATCCAATCAAATATGATATTTTACCTTAGGAGCACTTACACTCTGACACTGATCATCAGTGGCAGAGGGTCCAAAGCATCTAAACCAGCAAAACGAAATTCAGCATCGCATCACAAATCCAGGTAGCAGAGGCAAACTATAGGGGAAGAACTCACGCCAAAGATGTCAGGTCTAACAGTAGTGCAGTCAGCTTACACTGGTAGGGGTTCACCATGTGCGCTGCGCTTGTGAAGGTAGGAGGCTACTGTCCGTACTTGGAGTTAAGCGACAAGAGCACGGTGGTGGCAGCATACATGGATTTGTGTTTAGTTTAAAACAGTAATGGAAACTGGTCTTTTTTTAACTGTATGACTGGAGTGGGCCTACAGGCCATCTGGAGTAAACTTCAGTTGCTGTGTATGTGACTCACCCTTGGCCTATATGATGGGTAGCACTGACAGTGCATGATACTCGTGTGGGCGTCCTGAGATGCATGTGCGGAAAACTGGCTACTTTCTTCCAACAAAAAGTGGAATGCATTTTCTCTACATTCACCTCAGTGCAGAAGGGTGGAAGGATGCAGCCCCCGACAAAAGATCATATCAGATCTTCCCCTACACCAGTCTTAGACAAATTCTTATTGTTCGAAACATCTGAACTCTATTCGATTAGGATCCCCATAGACCCATGACTGGCGTTTGTATTGAAATCCATTCCGGAAGTCATAGGTTCAGCTCTTACCCCCCTGCTCAATAACATACTTACCACTGGGATATTTCCCAACGACTGGAAGAAGACCTCTATGCTCTCCCTATTTAAAAAACAACTCTGGATCCTAAGGACCCAAGTAGTTATAGGCCAATCGCACGATTTCCGCTCCCTGCAAAAATTGCTGAAAAAGCCATGAATGCCCAGCTCAGTGCATTCCTTCGAGTTAACAATATACGCGACCCGTCTCAATACGGGTTTAGAGCGGAACATAGCACGGAGTTGGCCTTAAGTAAATCTATAGAGGAAGTAAGGGAGGCTTTGGATTGTGGCGGTAAGGCAATACTGATTATCTCAGATTTGTCAGCGGCCTCTGACATGGTCCACCATGAAGTTTTAATGGACTGTTTGTCTGAAGCAGGGGTACAGGGTGCTGCCTGGAACCTTCTGCAGCCCTTTCTATCTGAAAGAACACAGACAGTTGATCTGGTCAACAATAAGTCAAAGCCATTTTTCTTTCCTTGTGGGTTGCCTCAGGACTCTTCATTAAGCCAGACACTTTTTAATGTGTACGTGATATCGTTGGCAGGCTTGATAAGATCCTTTGCTTTCCAACTCACCTCCTACGCAGATGACACTCAAATTGAGTTATCCCTTAGAGATGGCGAGGAAAAGGAAACTGGGGCACGCTTTCACGACTGAACGAAAGCCATTTCAGGGTGGAAGTCGACAAATTGCTTAAAATTTAAACTTGAGCAAAACAGAGGTCATTGTATTCGGAAATAATCCACACATATGGACACCAGACTGGTGGCCAGAGGATCTGGGTATTTGCCTTACTCCCACGATGAAAGCAAAAAATCTGGGGGTGTCAGTGGATAACAAACTTATGTTCCGTGACCATATAAGCACAGTGGTGTCAGCCTGTTTTCTGATACTTAGAATTATAAGGAAAAGCCTTATCTTTCAGAAGGAAATCTCAGGGCGGTGGTCACAGTACTTGTTATGGCATGCCTGGATTACTGCAATAGCCTCTATCTGAATGCCCAAAACAGCATATTAACAGGCTTCAGATTGCACAAAATGCGGCAGCCAGGTTGTTTTCAGGGACACCTAAATTTGTCTCTGTTAAAAAAGAACTAACTCAACTACACTGGCACCCCGTGAAACAAAGGGTACACTTCAAGGCTCTATGCACGGCTTTTAAAGCCCTCCTTAGAATAGGCCCTGACCATCTGCGGCAAAGGTTCAAATGGTATGTTCCTGGTAGGACTCTTCGGCCCACTAGAGCAAAAAATGTCCAAGTTCCCACATTTAAAAAAGCCAGTTGGGGAGGTAGGAGTTTCATGACCTGCGCATCTAAGGCCTGGAATGATCTGCCGTTCCACTTGAGGAATGCAGCATATCTCCTCTCTTTTAGAAGGGGGCTAAAGACATGGCTGTTCACTCATTGACATAATTTCTCTGCTAACCAGTAGGCAGTGCATAGCGCCAGGACACTTCAGGGTAAGCGTTGCGCTCTAGAAATCCAATTAACTTAACATAACATGTGTTTTCCTGTGGATGGTACATAACATGAAGGCCTGTGGGTTCCTCTTTGGAGTTTCAGGGCCTGAGAGGCGGTAATAGTGAGGACTCCAATCCCCAGGCTGGAGATGTGTATTGCTGATACTCCTAAGGGCCGGGGTGGAACACACACACTGTGCACTCAAAGGGCTCTTTGATTCAATGACGAGTTACTGGTCAGTGGGCCTTGGGTTCATGGTGAGACTGATAAGGGAATCTGATAGAGAGTAAGGCTTTCTCCTTTGAACAATTATGTGGCATATTTCAGTGGAAGATGACAGCAGACGTGATACCCGGTTACTCCCTTGGCCTGTGTTCTGGGTCATTCAGAATCTGCCCAGTTCTGCCCTGCCTTGGCAGACTCTTCCTTTGACAGAGGGCAGTGCAGAGGCAAGAGCACTTCAAAGTTGCTGACAACTCCAAACACAAATTTTAAAGGCCAGACACTAAATCACATATGTGTCTGGGTGTGGAGTATAAAAGTAGGCCCATGTGCCCCATACTTTGCTGTAGAGCACTGTCTCATCAGGAGAGGGAGGATTGCCAAGACCTTTTGCTGCTGGAACCAGAACTGGGGACCAAGGTCTGCCAGTCTCCTGTCTGGGTGAGGGCCATCATAGGAGCCAAGAACAATTGCCCAGTGCCTTGAGCATCAGCCTTCTGCCTTCCTGCCAAGACAGGTGTAACCTGTGAGCAGGAGGGAACAACCTGAAGGAAGTGAGGTCCAGAGGGGATCCTAGCGAGTTAATCCTGGTGAGCAGAGTAAGATGTGCACAGTTCAATCTGGACCAGTATTGCGAGAGCTGTTGTCTCTCTTGTGGAAGTCAGTGAACTCCATCTAGGCTGCTATAAGTTGCGGCCCGTTTCCCAGTGACGCTGCTCTTGTGTGCGCCTTTGCCTGCGCCTGTAATTTCTGTATGCCAGGAGTTGGGCCACTGGGATTGTTGGGGCCATCGCCCATACAACTGAGGCTAAGGGCCCTCACCTATGTAGCTGAGATTGTAGCCCATCGCCATGTCCGTGGCTCCCATGTGCCAGGAGGCGGTCACTGAGACTGTTGGGGCTGTCACACAAAGGATCCAACCTGATCATGACTGCCCCCGTATCTGTGACTCCATGTGCCAGGAGGCGGCCGCTGAGACTGTTGGGGCTGTCACACAGAGGATCCAACCTGATCACGACTGCCCCCGTATCTGTGACTCCCCTTTGCCAGGAGGCAGCGGCTGAGACTGTTGGGGCCGTCACACAGAGGATCCAACCTGATCAGGACTGCCCCTGTATCTGTGCCTTCCATGTGCCAGGAGGTGGTCGCTGAGACTGTTGGGGCCGTCACACAGAGGATCCAACCTAATCGGGACTGCCCCTGTCTCTGTGACTCCCATGTGCCAGGAGGCGGCCGCTGAGACTGTTGGGACCGTCACACAGAGGATCCAACCTAATCAGGACTGCCCCTGTATCTGTGACTCCCATGTGCCAGGAGGCATCGCTGAGACTGTTGGGGCCGTCACACACAGGATCCAACCTGATCAGGACTGCCCCCGTATCCGTGACTCCCATGTGCCAAGAGGCGTCACTGAGACTGTTGGGGCCGTCACACAGAGGATCCAGTCTGATCAGGATTGCCCCTGTATCCGTGACTCCCATGTGCCAGGAGGTGGTCGCTGAGACTGTTGAGGCCGTCACACAGGATCCAACCTGATCAGGACTGCCCCGTATCTGTGACTCCCTTGTGCCAGGAGGTGGTCGCTGAGACTGTTGAGGCCGTCACACAGGATCCAACCTGATCAGGACTGCACCCGTATCTGTGACCTGCATGTGCCAAAGGGGGGCACTAAGAATGTTGGGGCCATCTCTGTGTGGGAGGAGTCCCTGCGACAAGCAGAGGGGCTCATGGACAAGTCCAGAAGCAGTCTGCAGGGACACCGTTGCTTGACCGACTTACCATCATGAATCGCGAAGAAGAAATAGCATCTGGAAGCTGTCACCATCTGCCACTGCCCCAGTGCTTTGAACCCGTTGACTGCGGGAAGGGTGCGGTGTGAGCTGCTCAATGTGGAGCTTGGGGGAGAAAAGCACCACAGCTCCTGAAGGCTACTGTTGGGGTACGGTGTAAACAGTGCCGTGGGCCCATGTGACACTTTTTGGAGCTTGGTGGTTTTTCTGCCTGGAGAGCTGAAAAACCTTCAAAGCCAAAGCCAGACTTTAATGTACATTGCTGGTGTGGGCAGCAACTGGGATCCCCTCCTAGAATACGCCAAGAACGTAGAATGTAGCATGGTGGAGTTATAAGACCCACACCCTGGTGGGGAGCACTGCCATGAGCGACTACGGTGTGGATTATTTAGGGTGCCGTGTTTAGCATGTGTAATAATTACACTAAAGGTCAGTATTGGACTGGACAGTTGCCTTATTGGGATTGCTAAGGGGTATTTTGAGATAAGACCCTCGCATACTTTGCAGTTACCTCCCCGTGAAGATCCTTGGATAGCTTGACCCGCGCTCTCACTGAAAGCCAAGTATTGAAGGGATAGTATTTGGCCCCTGTTACTCATGAATCATAGTAGGTCGGGCGACGGACATCAGGAGTAAAATACCACAACTCCCACAGTTGGGTCCAGTGACTCCTGCTTGCCCTTGACCCCTGAAAGAGTTTCTAACCCTCTCGTACGCATAACCTTCCTGTTATTGTGGGCTAACCTCTTGCCATAGGGGTGAATTTTCCAAAAGACCTGCAAGTTGGACAGGGTGGAGTACTTGATTCATATATTGCCTCACTGTAATCCCCTGGTGCTCTTATCTTCATGTCGGCTTTATTTCCTACCTTTAAATCATTAGTCCACTCAATTTCCTTAGCAAAACGGGTATCATCAGTAAAGACTCCGCTTATTCTAGGGTCTTCACTCTTGCACAGATAACAGACAATCAATCATTGCCCTTCCGCCCAAAACACCCATCTTCTGGACTTCGTGGGCTTGTTGTGGCCGGCCGGAGGAATGTCCTTTGTGAAGGTAGAGCAGAAACCTTTCATCCCATTGCTATACTTTTCCCACCTGATTGACTATCTTTTGCACAAGGAAACAATTAGGAAGGGTGTTCTTAACAGTATTGTTGATAGTGAGGCAAACCGCATCGCCAGCCCCCAACCTGCTGCCACAACAGCAGTGTGCTCAGCTTGGCTCTGTTGGCATTTGACTTTTGAAATCTCCTGTGCTCGGTCAGAGGGCCTGAGAAACTGTGAACCCTCATGTTGTGTTTCTTTGTTGTGACACTGAACTGGGCTTAAAGAAGGGATTCCATTCCTGAGTCAAAGAAATAAGTATGTTAAAGTGCACCAAGTAAAGAGTTTAAAAACAAGGTTTATCACAGAGCACTATGTATATGACCATGTGCATGACAATAACCATGACCATATCACCTGCTGTGACATGACAAGATGTGTAACCCCCTAGCTGCCTACATGCCCATATTTTGTACTGTGTAACATGAGTTCATCTGCACCTTTTGACCCTATCATGAAATTACTGCTTCTTGCATTGATACAATTCTTAAATCTTATAAATTACATTGCAAGTGTAATAATTGAGGTTATTTATTTTAAAAAATACGACCAAGTACTTTAAACAACAGGAGTACTTCTAGCAACACGACACAAGTACTTCGAACAAAAGACCAAGTACTTTGAACAACATGAGTACTTCGAACAATCTGACCAAGTACTTCGAACACCACATGTACTACGAGCAACACGACACAAGTACTTTGAACAATACGACCAAGTACTTTGAACAATATGACACAAGTACTTCGAACAACACGAGTACTTCAAACAACACAACACAAGTACTTTGAACAACATGAGTACTTCGAACAATACGACCAAGTACTTTGAACAACACAAGTACTTTGCGCAACACAACACAAGTGCTTCAAACCATACGACCAAGTACTTTGAACAACACAAGTACTTTGCGCAACACAACACAAGTGCTTCAAACAATACGACCAAGTACTTTGAACAACACAAGTACTTTGTGTGAGAAGCTGGCCAGATATATATTGCTCACTATTCTAGTGATCACTTTGTATCATTCAAAACGACCCTTATTGATGATTGGTTGTAAGTCAACCTTATAGACCAGCTATCCTAGTAGCGTGGACAAAAGCAGTCTTTAGGCTAAACTCTAGAGGGCGTGTTAAGCCAGCTGTTTTACCATCACATATACCCCTTGAACACCAAGTGAAAGGACACCACACAAGTTGTTATAAAAATAAAGGATATTTATTAATAACAAGACTACCCTGAACTCTTTATGAGTCAGGGAGCTAAGCCCAATACAAAACTCTTAAGAAAATACTGCAAGTTGCACAATTTACACAAATGCCCGAGGGGCACGAAAAACCATATACTCTAAAAGTGGAATGCAAAATACTAGCAGGTGATTAACACGATCCAGAGGCTTCAGGACCGCTAGGACTACCTTACTGAACGCTAAGGTTAGGAGCAGGAGGCCTAGGGGACACGGGTGCAGAGTGTGAACTCTTACGCGGGATGCGGGACAAAGTCTATGGATGCTAGTAATTCTAAAGTTACTGTTTCCGGACGAATCCGACTAGGTAGACTAAAAACGAAAAAGGATCTGGACACTAGGATATTGAACGTTTGTTGGAGCACCGAAATGCTCGGGTTACCTAGCCCAGGGGCTGCGGCTGCATAGGGTTCAAATGATGTCGGGAATCCTCGTTGTAGTCTATGGAGCCTGAAAGAAGATGTTGCTGGCAGGCGACCAGTGAAGATGTTCGGTGTGATCCAAGGCTGGATCGTTGATGAAGACGACCTGAAAGCAGAGGGGACTCAGTTCTCAATCACTAGCCAGTGATTGTGTGGGCACCAGGATGGCACCGGATGAAGTCACCGCGATCAGGTGAGTGGGTGACGCTGGACTCTGTAGCCACACGGGCCAGGAGGCGTTGTCGGCGACCAGGCTGGAGGTGCGAGCTGTCCCACGATGGTGTCTGCTGTCGGGGATGCTGGATCCAGGATTGGAGCAACAAGCCTTGGCAAAGGCAAGCCCACGCGGTCGAGTCAAAATGGCGTCTGGAGTGGACCAGGAGGGTCCAGGGCACTTCTTGTTGCACAAGGAGCAAGGGCCAGTCTAGGGGACCTAGACCAGCGGTGAAGAACATCGTGGTACGTCGTCAGGAGGGCCACTAGCCAACGGGCAAGTGACCGGACAACGTGGCAAGCAGCAAAGAGCAGAAGGGCCCCACGCAGAGCTCGTGGATGCTGGGGGGCTGGACTTCGGTGCTGGAGCTGCTCAGGGTTGGGGCTTCTCAAACCCCAGTGCACTCACTCGAGGATCCCTCGGCGGTCGTGCTGGTTAAGCGTCGTGCAGGCCTTGAAGATAGCCGGTCCCTCGGGTCTCGTCACACCCACGAATCTCAGCTGGGCTGATGATGCAGGTAGAGGTCAGAGATGGCAGGGAATCTGGGTCTCGTCGAGATGATCAGTCTTGATCCGGAGGATGGACGTGCAGCAAACCGCAAGCGCTTAGGTGGTGCCTGCTGGTGCAGGGTGGCTACTCCTTAGCCACAAGGTAGAGTCTTCAGAGAATGTCAAGAGTTCCTTTCGTGGAAAGTAGTTCAAGATTCAAGATTATCCAATATGGGAAGGGTGCCCGTTCCTACCTTTATTCTAAGAAAAGGGGCTGGCACGCGACTAGGTCCTGCCCATGGGTGGGACCAGGAGGGGGGTGGTTACACCCCTCTCCTTTGTCCAGTCTCTCCCCAGCTCAGGGGCTGGTGTGCCCCTGGAACTGGTTTGAGCCGGCATATGCACAGTGAGCACCGGGGTGCCACTTGCAGTCACCTTCCTCTCTGCCCTGCCTACCTGGGATACACAAAATCCTGTCTGGGGTGGTGCTAGCACCTCCCAAGGCAGGAAACCCTTTATCTGAGTCCCCCTCGCTGGAAGGACTCCCAGCAGCAGGAGGTCAGTCTTGTGTCTGTGGTGGCAGCATCCATTTTGTGATGCTGAGGCTCGAGTTAACTTTAACCGGGGTTCACAGTTACATACATGTCGTGTCCCTCTAGAAGGGTGGAATGCTAACCCCGTCGCCAGAATTGGCGAGGGGTTAGTATTCCAATTCGTATGACACCTTACTCGACATGTTTTGATAATGCTATGCCAAAGTTAGCATTTGACTGCGAGGTTCATAATGCACTTAAGAGTATATGGTATAGCGTTATCATGGAACAGCTATTAGGACTTGGTTCCGCAAGCTGCAAACGGGCTCAGCTCATGCCAGAGCACCATCTCACATAATTCCAAGCACTCTGCCTTCAGGATTGATAAGGCCTGACATAGGAGTGACTGATAGGAATATATGTGTCCATTTTAGGGTTAGATATAGGAATACCTAAATCTAAATCTGTGCCGCGCCGGGATGCTCCTGGGTAACTGAGCGCGCTATAAATTTTGTATAATAATAATAATAATAATAAAGCAGAGGGTGACTACACCACCTTGCCCCAGCTGTTGTGCAGCCAGTTGTGTCAGATTTGGGTGGCCAGCCAGGGGTGGCATAATACATGCTGCAGCCCCTGGTAGGCCCTCGGCACACCTATGCCCTGGATACCTAAGGTATGCTGTACAGGGACTGATAAGGTGGCCCAGTACCAATTGGTAAATGCACCTAAGGTACATGCTTGTCAATTTAGAGAGAGAACAGCTAGGCTGTGGGTCTGATTAGCAGGCCCACAGCCAGGAAAAGTCGTAAACCAGTGAAGCAAAAAGCAAAAATCGGGGGTGACCATAGGATTGCAGACCCCACTCTCCTACATATCCCCCCCCCAAACTTAGGGACATTAAACTAACCTTGACCAGGTGAGTCTTCTTGTTCTAAGTGGAAGTACTGGGAGAGACCATCTGCATTACCATGGTCAGTCCCTGGGCGGTGCTCCATTGTAAAGTCCATCCCCTGTAGGGAAATGGACCACCTAAGAAGTTTGGGGTTTTCACCCTTCATTTGATTTAGCCATAAGAGGGTCTTATGGTCGGTCTGAATCTTGAAGTGAGTGCCAAACAAGTATGGCCTCAACTTCTTAAGGGCCCAAACCACAGCAAAGGCCTCCCTCTCTATAGCTGACCAACGTTTCTCTCTAGGGGTCAGCCTTCTACTTATAAAAGCAATGGGCTGGTCATGACCATCAATATTCAGTTGAGAAAGAACAGCTCCCACACCCAACTCAGAAGCATCGGTTTGGACAATGAATGGCTTGGAGTAGTCTGGACTCTTGAGAATAGGTGCAGTGCACATGGCCTGCTTTAGGTCATCGAATGCCTTCTGACAGCTGACTGTCCACTGAACTTTCTTTGGCATTTTCTTACTTGTCAGATCATTAAGTGGAGTCACAATGGTTCCATAATTTCTGACAAATTTCCTATAGTAACCAGACAGGCCCAAGAAAGCTCTGACCTGTGTCTGGGTGGTTGGAGGAGCCCAGTCCTTTATGGTCTGTATCTTGCTCTCCAAAGGTTGAACTTGGCCTCCACCTACAAGGTGGCCCAAGTATACAACTTGACTCTGCCCTATCTGGCACTTGGTGGCCTTGATAGTGAGGCCTGCCTTTTGCAGGGCCTCTAAAACTTTCCTCAGGTGGATCAGGTGATCCTCCCAGGTGGAGCTAAAGACAGCAATATCATCTAGATATGCTGCACAGAAGTCATCCAACCCAGTGAGAACTTGGTTCACTAACCTTTGAACAGTGGCAGGTGCATTTTTCAAACCAAAGCGCATCACCACAAATTGGTAATGACCTCCTGGGGTAGAAAATGCTGTTTTGGCCTTGGCATCCCCAGCTAACCTGATTTGCCAATAACCAGCTGTCAGGTCAAATGTACTCAAGAATGTGGCAGAAGCCAATTTATCTATGAGTTCATCTGCTCTTGGTATTGGATGGGCATCTGTCTTAGTGACAGCATTGAGACCCCTGTAGTCTACACAAAACTCATCTCTCTCTTACCATCCTGGGTGTGAGGTTTAGGCACTAGAACTACAGGACTAGCCCAAGGGCTCTCTGAGGGTTCAATGACTCCCAATTCCAACATCTTTTGTACTTATGTCTTTATGCAGTCCCTGGCGTGGTCAGGTTGCCTGTAGATTTTACTCTTTATAGGCAGACTGTCACCAGTGTCCACGTCATGGGTGCACCAGTTTGTCTGACTGGGTGTCAGAGAGAACATTTGTCTGAAGGATTGAAGAACCTGTTTACAATCCTCTTGCTGATGCTCGGAGAGGCTGTCAGAAAAGACTACACCATCTACTGACCCATCATCAGGGTTCTGAGTGAGCAGGTCTGGGAGAGGGTCACTCTCTTCCTCCTGTCCCTCATCTGTGGCCATGAGCAAGCTCATGTCCTCCCTGTCAACAAATGCCTTGAGCCTGTTCACATGAAGTACTCTGTGAGGGCTCCTGGGAGTTTCAAGGTCCACCATGTAGGTGACCTCTCCCTTCTGCTCAAGAATGGTGTAGGGTCCAGACCATTTGTCTTGGAGAGCTGTTGGGGCCACTGGCTCCAACACCCACACCTTCTGTCCTGGGTGATACACAGTCAGGACAGCCTTTTGGTCATGCAAGCTTTTTGCAGTTCTTGGCTGGCCTCAAGGTTTTTAGATGCCTTCTCCATGTACTCTGCCATCCTGGAGCGGAGACCAAGTACATAGTCCACTATGTCTTGCTTAGGCTTTTTGAGAGGTCTCTCCCATCCTTCCTTCACAAGACACAGGGGTCCTCTTACAGGATTCCCAAATAGAAGTTCAAAAGGGCTGTAGCCAACCCCCTTCTGTGGGACCTCTCTGTAAGCAAACAAAAGGCAGGGTAAAAGTATGTCCCATCTTCGCCTAAGCTTTTCAGGTAACCCTTTTATCATCCCTTTGAGGGTCTTGTTGAATCTCTCAACAAGCCCGTTGCACTGTGGGTGATAGGGGGTGGTGAATTTGTAATTGACACCACACTTCTTCCACATTGCAGTCAAGTATCCTGACATAAAGTTTGCACCTCTGTCAGAGACAACCTCCTTAGGAAACCCCACTCTAGTAAAAACTGAGAGTAGGGCCTTGGCCACAACAGGAGCTGTAGTGATCTTAAGGGGAATAGCTTCTGGATACCTGGTGGCATGATCCACTACCACCAGTATAAATCTGTGCCCAGATGCTGTTGGGGGGGTCCATTGGTCCAACAATGTCAATCCCCACTCTTTCAAAGGGTACCCCCACCACAGGTAGTGGTATAAGGGGGGCCTTTGTTGTACCACCTGATTTGCCACTGGCTTGACAGGTGACACATGAGCGACAAAACTCTTTAGTGTCCTCAGACATATGGGGCCAGTGAAAGTGTGGGACAAGCCTGTCCCAAGTCTTGTTCTGGCCTAAGTGACCTGCAAGAGGAATTTCATGGGCCAAGGTGAGAAGGAAACCTCTCAGAGACAAGGGGATGACCAGCCTCCTGGTAGCACCAGGCTTGGGGTCTCTTGCCTCAGAGTAAAGGAGTCCATCGTCCCAATACGCTTTATGGGCACCTGTGGCATTCCCTGCAGCCTCAGCAGCAGCCTGCTGTCTGAGGGGTTCAAGAGATGAACAGTCTAATTGTGTCTGCCTCAAGTCTGCCCTAGAAGGTTCCCCTGCCCCAAGAAACTCAACCTGTTCAGGCTCAAGTTCTTCTAGGGCAGTTCCTTCTGGGGTCTTTGGGTCAGTCTCCTGTGAGAGCTGATCCTCACCTTAAGGCAAGGGGGAAGGCACTGCCTTAACCCTACTGTTCTTACTCTTGGTTAGTGTCTAGTCCATTGTTCCAGGATCCAGCACTAGCTCAGCTGGGCATTTCTTGGCCTGTGACCTAGTCACAGCAAGGACATGTGCTGACAAACCTAACATCTCCACATGAGTCCTATACTCCCCATCTGATCATAGGGAGGATTCCAAATCATTGCCCAAAAGACAGTCCACTGGGAGGTCTGAACTAACAACAACCCTTTTGAGGTCATTTACCCCTCCCCAGGAGAAATTAACAAGTGCCATACTATGGTTGGTAGTGACATTGCTAGCATTGGTCACCAGGTAGTCTGAACCTAGTATTACCTGTCCAGGGTCCGCAAATGCTGCTGTCACCATAGTGACACTGGCACAGGTGTCCCTGTAGGCCTGAGCCATTTTTCCATTGATTAAATGCGTTTGCCTGTATTTGCCCAGATTACTGGGACTTTTTGTAGTGGTCAAATCCATGTCCCCAGTACAGACAAGAACAGCCTGGGTAGGTACTCTGACTAGGTCAGAGCCTGCCTCAGATACCAATGTCAACCCCACTGTAGCCTTAGGGGGAGTACTACCACTACTAACTGAACTAGGGGTTGCAGGTGCCTTAGGGGCAGTAGTGGTAGGAGCTGGGCCTTTCTTGGTGCACTCAATAAACCAGTGAGTATTACTTTTACAGTTTTGGCAGCATGGTTTCTTCTGACCATTGTTCTTCTTCTTTTGGGAATTCTGGGACCCACCCTCCTTAGACTGTTGGGGCCCTGTTGAAGACTTCTGGTCATTTTGCTTATTCTCATTACCCTTCTGGTCTGCTTTCTTCTGGACACCACCCTGGTTCTGGTTCTGCTGCTTGACCCTTGCCCTGACCCATCTGTCTGCCTTCTTTCCCAATTCTTGGGGAGAGGTCAGATCTGAGTCAATAAGGTGCTGATGCAACAACTGATTTTGACAATTATTTAAGATTTGTTCTCTCATAATTAGGTTATACAATCCTGTATAATCAGTAACTTTACTTCCCAGTAACCAGCCTTCAAAAGCCTTAGTAGCACACTCAAAAAAGTCAGCCCAATCTTGAGACTGAAATTTCTGGGTGTCTCTGAATAGCAACCTGTACTGCTCAGTTGTTAGGCCAAACCCATCAATCAGTGTATTCTTCAGGACTTGGTAATTGTTAGCATCCTCAGCTCTAGTAGTGAGGAGCTTATCTCTACCTTTACCTTCAAAGGAGAGCCACAGTATAGCTGCCCACTGACTTTGGGGGATGCACTGGACAGTGCAGGCCCTCTCCAAAGCAGTCATCCATTTGTGGATGTCATCCCCTTGTTTAAAGGGGGGCACTATTTTGCTCAGGTGTCTAGTATCAAAATTCCTGTCTTTATCTCTAGGGATAATGCTGCCACCAGTGGGTTCTGACCCACACAATTTCTGCTCTCTGGCAAAGGCAAGTCTTTCTTTGGCAAGGGCAAGTTCTTCCCTCTCAATCCTCAGATTGACTTCCCTCATCTTAGCTTCATGCTCTCTTCTCTGAGGGGATGTCATCCCTCTGTGAGAAGATGCCTGAGAGTCATTGGTACGAATAGATCTGTTAGAGCCTCTGGAGAGAGACCTAACTCGTCCATTCCCAATGTTAAGCCTGCCTGAGAGTGGGCCTGGGGGTCCCCCAGTTCCATTCTCATGCCTGCTTAAGTTGGTCCTAGTGAGCCTACTGACTACTACTGGACCTTTGTCTGCCTCATCCCCTGATAACTCCTCTTCCTCTTCCTCCTCTCCACCTTCTGCTTCATGGAGGTTAAGGTCAGGGTCACCAAGGGTTCCCTCTAAGGGGGGCATGCTCCCATCTGGATTAGAGGGGCCTGTGTTAGAAGCCCTTCTGGCATCATAAGTCTCTAAGAGACCTATCAGAAAAGGAGTGGTAGGGTTAGAACCCTGTTTTAGTTTCCTGGAGGTACACAATTGTCTCATCTCCTGGAAGCTAAGGGCTGCATATCTGGAAGTGACCTGTGGAGGGCCAACAACCACAAGGGGAGTCTCTGAAGACTCTCCATGGGTAGACATGCTTCTAGTGAGGTGTGAGTGGTGCACTTACCTACACTATGGGTTTACCTACTGATCCCTTGCTAAGAGTTGTAGTCAGGGTGTGCTAAGCCCTGTTACACTACAACAGCTGGTTCAGTAGAACTCAGAGTATTCTAAGGTAAGTTATATGTACCTTGGTACTTATGTGATCTTTCAAATGACATTCTTAGGATACTTGTGGTAAAACAACAGCAAGCTCAAATCCCAACCGCTGCTCACCAATGTGAGAAGTTGGCCTGATATATAGTGCTCACTATTCTAGTGATCACTTTGTATCATTCCAAACGACCCTTAATGATGATTGGTTGTAAGTCAACCTTATA
Organism: Lissotriton vulgaris; assembly: GCF_964263255.1. Lineage (NCBI taxonomy): Eukaryota > Metazoa > Chordata > Amphibia > Caudata > Salamandridae > Lissotriton > Lissotriton vulgaris. The sequence continues at coordinate 715,746 of NW_028242560.1, read as the reverse complement.
GACCAGCTATCCTAGTAGCGTGGACAAAAGCAGTCTTTAGGCTAAAATCTAGAGGGCGTGTTAAGCCAGCTGTTTTACCATCACATATACCCCTTGAACACCAAGTGAAAGGACACCACACAAGTTGTTATAAAAATAAAGGATATTTATTAATAACAAGACTACCCTGAACTCTTTATGAGTCAGGGAGCTAAGCACAATACAAAACTCTTAAGAAAATACTGCAAGTTGCACAATTCACACAAATGCCTGAGGGGAACGAAAAACCATATACTCTAAAAGTGGAATGCGAAATACTAGCAGGTGAGTAACACGATCCAGAGGCTTCAGGACCGCTAGGACTACCTTACTAAACCCTAAGGTTAGGAGCAGGAGGCCTAGGGGACACAGGTGCAGAGTGTGAACTCTTACGCGGGATGCGGGACAAAGTCTATTGATGCTAGTAATTCTAAAGTTACTGTTTCCGGACGAATCCGACTAGGTAGACTAAAAATGAAAAAGGATCTGGACACTAGGATAGTGAACCTTTGCTGGAGCACCGAAATGCTCGGGTTACCTAGCCCAGGGGCTGCGGCTGCATAGGGTTCAAATGACGTCGGGAATCTTCGTTGTAGTCTATGGAGCCTGAAAGAAGATGTTGCTGGCAGGCGACCAGTGAAGATGTTTGGTGTGATCCAAGGCTGGATCGTTGATGAAGACGACCTGAAAGCAGAGGGGACTCAGTTCTCAATCACTAGCCAGTGATTGTGTGGGCACCAGGATGGCACCGGATGAAGTCACCAGCGGTCAGGTGAGTGGGTGAAGCTGGACTCTGTAGCCACACGAGCCAGGAGGCTTTGTCGGCGACCAGGCTGGAGGTGCGAGCTGTCCCACGATGGTGTCTGCTGTCGGCGATGCTGGATACAGGATTGGAGCAACAAGCCTTGGCAAAGGCAAGCCCACGCGGTCGAGTCAAAATGGCGTCTGGAGTGGACCAGGAGGGTCCAGGGCGCTTCTTGTTGCACAAGAAGCAAGGGCCAGTCTAGGGGACCTAGACCAGTGGTGATGAACGTCGTGGTACGTCGTCAGGAGGGCCACTAGCCAACGGGCAAGTGACCGGACAACGTGGCAAGCAGCAAAGAGCAGAAGGGCCCCACGCAGATCTCGTGGATGCTGGGGGGCTGGACTTCGGTGCTGGAGCTGCTCAGGGTTGGGGCTTCTCAAACCCCAGTGCACTCACTCGAGGATCCCTCGGCGGTCGTGCTGGTTAAGCGTTGTGCAGGTCTTGAAGATAGCCGGTCCCTCGGGTCTCGTCACACCCACGAATCTCAGCTGGGCTGATGATGCAGGTAGAGGTCAGAGATGGCAGAGAATCTGGGTCTCGTCGAGCTGGTCAGTCTTGATCCGGAGGATGGACGTGCAGCAAACCGCAAGCGCTTAGGTGGTGCCTGCTGGTGCAGGGTGGCTACTCCTTAGCCACAAGGGAGAGTCTTCAGAGAATGTCAAGAGTTCCGTCCATGGAAAGTAGTTCAAGATTCAAGATTATCCAATTTGGGAAGGGTGCCCGCTCCTACCTTTATTCTAAGAAAAGGGGCTGGCACGCGACTAGGTCCTGCCCATGGGTGGGACCAGGAGGGGGGTGGTTACACCCCTCTCCTTTGTCCGGTCTCTCCCCAGCTCCGGGGCTGGTGTGCCCCTGGAACTGGTTTGAGCCGGCATATGCACAGTGAGCACCGGGGTGCCACTTGCAGTCACCTTCCTCTCAGCCCTGCCTACCTGGGATACACAAATCCTGTCTGGGCTGGTGCTAGCACCTCCCAAGGCAGGAAACCCTTTGTCCGAGTCCCCCTCGCTGGAAGGACTCCCAGCAGCAGGAGGTCAGACTTGTGTCTGTGGTGGCAGCATCCATTTTGTGATGCTGAGGCTCGAGTTAACTTTAACCAGGGTTCACAGTTACATACATGTCGTGTCCCTCTAGAAGGGTGGAATGCTAACCCCGTCGCCAGAATTGGCGAGGGGTTAGTATTCCAATTCGTATGACACCTTACTAGACATGTTTTGATAATGCTATGCCAAAGTTAGCATTTGACTGCGAGGTTCATAATGCACTTAAGAGTATATGATATAGCGTTATCATGGAACAGCTATTAGGACTTGGTTCCGCCAGCTGCAAACGGGCTCAGCTCATGCCAGAGCACCATCTCACATAATTCCAAGCACTCTGCCTTCAGGATTGATAAGGCCTGCCATAGGAGTGACTGATAGGAATATATGTGTCCATTTTAGGGTTAGATATAGGAATACTATATCTAAAGCAAAGGATGATTACACCACCTTGCCCCAGCTGTCGTGCAGCCAGTTGTGTCAGATTTGGGTGGCCAGCCAGGGGTGGCATAATACATGCTGCAGCCCCTGGTAGGCCCTGGGTACACCTATGCCCTGGATACCTAAGGTATGCTGTACAGGGACTGATAAGGTGGCCCAGTACCAATTGGTAAATGCACCTAAGGTACATGCTTGTCAATTTAGAGAGAGAACAGCTAGGCTGTGGGTCTGATTAGCAGGCCCACAGCCAGGGAAAGTCGTAAACCAGTGAAGCAAAAAGCAAAAATCGGGGGTGACCATAGTATTGCAGACCCCACTCTCCTACACTTTGCCCAACACAACACAAGTGCTTCAAACAATACGACCAAGTACTTCGAACAACACAAGTACTTTGAACAACACAACACAAGTAGTTACAATGTTTTTCTTTTTTATTAAATCTGTTTATTGGTTTTTAGTAAACATTTACACAAGTTGTTATTACATCATTTCTGTAACATGTAGCGACAGTAGATATTATACGTCACTAGACATCAGTATATGTGAATATGACAAAGGTGTTCCAGTATTGGGTTTTTCCGTAATGCTTTAACACATGGTTGTTTACAATACAGATCTGTCCATAACCAATACTTCTGACATATTTGCTTATTGTGCGGAGTATATTATGCTTAAAAGTACAAGTAGTTACAATGTTAGGCGTAGGGGATGAAGTTGTTTGCCCAGAATAAGTGTGTTTGCTTAAGCAACATAGCTAACTATATGTTGGACTTGGCCCTTTTCCCTGAAAGTGTTCACTTTTCGCTCCCCTAATTCAGGATATCCCCCCCATCGTAATGAAGTTCTGTAGGCCCTGTGAGGTTGAGATGCCCGGTGTAATGTTAAAACCAATGCTAAGGTGCAGGTGCTCTCTTCCCCCAACCTGGCTGCCACTGACCCCTGCTACTGCAGCGTGGTCTTTTTAGGCGCACTCTAGTTGCCAGGAGCTGGCTGGAACCCCTAAACCTTGTTGCCATACCAGCCTGCCTTGCCTGCCCATAGCTAGACTAGGGAAGCTCCTGGAACCTTCTACAATAGGGGCGGAGTCTGCTTTAGCCGCCTTAGAGGGTAGTCACCTGACCTGGGCCTATATAAAGAAAAGGAGGGAAAGTTTTCAGTCAGTTGGGGCATCACTAACCTGGGGGACACTAAGCAGGAGACTTAGGCGGTAGGGCATAGTCAGAAACCTATACCACTGGGGGTGACAGGGTTCAGGCGCTGCCCACCAAGCTGTGTGAGGAACACTGAACTAGCCCACTGATCTGGCCCGGCGGGAGGGGAACCCAGGGACCACCTGCAGTGACCTGCTGAGGAATCCTGTCAGCAGCCTTTAACTCAACACCCCCTCCTTCAAGGGACCAAGAAACTAACTACCAAGGGCGCAAGAACCACCAAGCGCCGAGCAGCCCAATTTTCTGTGCCACCAAGACCACTGGGGATCAACCAGGTATCAGTGGTGTATCCACTCTGCTCTCCCCTGCCTGACCCGTGCCCCCCTGTGTGGCGCTGACCTGTTTTAACTGAACTGAGCTACCATCTAAGCGCTCCCTACTTAGTGCTGGCGCCCTGATCTGCCACTGTCGTGTGGCCTGGCCTGCCTAATTGCCCCGCAAGCGCTTTCTTGGGGGCCCCCAGAGGAGCACTGGCCTCCCCAGAACTGCTGCACCCTTACAAGCCCTATATTTCGCCCCCCAGGCACTGGACTGTCCAAAAGTGACTTGAATTGAACTGCGCTGCCAAGCGCTCAGCTCTTAGTGCTGGAGATCTAACCTGCTGACTGCCCCCCAGGCGCTACATCCCCAAGCGCTGTGCTGCCCTGAGGCGCTGCAAACGTCGACCGGACCTGAAGAGCGCTGTGCCTGAAGTGCTAACTGGCGAGAGTACTCACCGCCGCTGTCCCGGGTCATCTGTGTGCCTCAGTGTGCTACGTGGCTAGGTGCTGTGTGGGAGAAGCGCTAGCGGGCCCAATCACCGCCGCAGCCCGGAGGGCTCTTGGGGCCCTGCTCCGGCCGTTGCGGCCCGGCGCTCCCTCGGTGGCGCCGGTGCCGTGCTCATAACCCCCCTTGGCGGCCCCCGGGACCAGGACAGGGCCGCCTCAAAATTTTTCGAGGCCGTCCTAGGCCCGAAGCCGGAATCCAGCATCATGTGACGGGGCGCGTCACAGACCCCACCCCGCCGCTCTCCCATTGGGCCTGGCCGCCACGCCCCCTGCAGGCCGCGTTGCCACTAGCGGCTGCGGGAGCGCCTTTGCCCTGATTGGTCCTGGGCCGGAAAGCCTCTGGAGGCCCGGGACCTGTAGTGAGACCTGGACGGGGAGGGCTCAGAGGACCCATAGAGCCCCCATCTACTAGCGGGGGGGCCATGTTTAGCCCTACTGTGCCCCCATTAGCTGGCCCAAGCCCCGAAGGGGTCGAAGGAGATTCCCCAGGCCTCGTGAGGCCCCCGGGAGGGGGTGAACCCGCCCCTCCTGCCAGAAATCACTTAATATTTACAACAAGGGGTGGTGAGGGACAGTGTCTCTGAATTAAACAGAATACTCTCACCCAGTCAAGAGATCAGGGCTAGATCCAACACCGTTTTTTAGCTCACTGCACCATCCCAGTTTCAGAACCTGGCTGTATGCAAATTAGTCTGTTCCTGTCCCAGTGCATGATGGGAACAGGGCAAACCAAACTACAAAAGCCAATTCTTACACTGGGAAGGAAACAAGCTACCGGGGACCGGTTTCTGGCATTTCAGCCTCTTCGGCCCGGCTTGCTTGAATCCTGATGGTGCAATGAGCAAGGGACTCACATCTGAGTATACCCTTCCACGCTTAGGGTGGACAAAAATATTTACAACAAGGGGTGGTGAGGGACAGTGTCTCTGAATTAAACAGAATACTCTCACCCAGTCAAGAGATCAGGGCTAGATCCAACACCGTTTTTTAGCTCACTGCACCATCCCAGTTTCAGAACCTGGCTGTATGCAAATTAGTCTGTTCCTGTCCCAGTGCATGATGGGAACAGGGCAAACCAAACTACAAAAGCCAATTCTTACACTGGGAAGGAAACAAGCTACCGGGGACCGGTTTCTGGCATTTCAGCCTCTTCGGCCCGGCTTGCTTGAATCCTGATGGTGCAATGAGCAAGGGACTCACATCTGAGTATACCCTTCCACGCTTAGGGTGGACAAAAATATTTACAACAAGGGGTGGTGAGGGACAGTGTCTCTGAATTAAACAGAATACTCTCACCCAGTCAAGAGATCAGGGCTAGATCCAACACCGTTTTTTAGCTCACTGCACCATCCCAGTTTCAGAACCTGGCTGTATGCAAATTAGTCTGTTCCTGTCCCAGTGCATGATGGGAACAGGGCAAACCAAACTACAAAAGCCAATTCTTACACTGGGAAGGAAACAAGCTACCGGGGACCGGTTTCTGGCATTTCAGCCTCTTCGGCCCGGCTTGCTTGAATCCTGATGGTGCAATGAGCAAGGGACTCACATCTGAGTATACCCTTCCACGCTTAGGGTGGACAAAAATATTTACAACAAGGGGTGGTGAGGGACAGTGTCTCTGAATTAAACAGAATACTCTCACCCAGTCAAGAGATCAGGGCTAGATCCAACACCGTTTTTTAGCTCACTGCACCATCCCAGTTTCAGAACCTGGCTGTATGCAAATTAGTCTGTTCCTGTCCCAGTGCATGATGGGAACAGGGCAAACCAAACTACAAAAGCCAATTCTTACACTGGGAAGGAAACAAGCTACCGGGGACCGGTTTCTGGCATTTCAGCCTCTTCGGCCCGGCTTGCTTGAATCCTGATGGTGCAATGAGCAAGGGACTCACATCTGAGTATACCCTTCCACGCTTAGGGTGGACAAAAATATTTACAACAAGGGGTGGTGAGGGACAGTGTCTCTGAATTAAACAGAATACTCTCACCCAGTCAAGAGATCAGGGCTAGATCCAACACCGTTTTTTAGCTCACTGCACCATCCCAGTTTCAGAACCTGGCTGTATGCAAATTAGTCTGTTCCTGTCCCAGTGCATGATGGGAACAGGGCAAACCAAACTACAAAAGCCAATTCTTACACTGGGAAGGAAACAAGCTACCGGGGACCGGTTTCTGGCATTTCAGCCTCTTCGGCCCGGCTTGCTTGAATCCTGATGGTGCAATGAGCAAGGGACTCACATCTGAGTATACCCTTCCACGCTTAGGGTGGACAAAAATATTTACAACAAGGGGTGGTGAGGGACAGTGTCTCTGAATTAAACAGAATACTCTCACCCAGTCAAGAGATCAGGGCTAGATCCAACACCGTTTTTTAGCTCACTGCACCATCCCAGTTTCAGAACCTGGCTGTATGCAAATTAGTCTGTTCCTGTCCCAGTGCATGATGGGAACAGGGCAAACCAAACTACAAAAGCCAATTCTTACACTGGGAAGGAAACAAGCTACCGGGGACCGGTTTCTGGCATTTCAGCCTCTTCGGCCCGGCTTGCTTGAATCCTGATGGTGCAATGAGCAAGGGACTCACATCTGAGTATACCCTTCCACGCTTAGGGTGGACAAAAATATTTACAACAAGGGGTGGTGAGGGACAGTGTCTCTGAATTAAACAGAATACTCTCACCCAGTCAAGAGATCAGGGCTAGATCCAACACCGTTTTTAGCTCACTGCACCATCCCAGTTTCAGAACCTGGCTGTATGCAAATTAGTCTGTTCCTGTCCCAGTGCATGATGGGAACAGGGCAAACCAAACTACAAAAGCCAATTCTTACACTGGGAAGGAAACAAGCTACCGGGGACCGGTTTCTGGCATTTCAGCCTCTTCGGCCCGGCTTGCTTGAATCCTGATGGTGCAATGAGCAAGGGACTCACATCTGAGTATACCCTTCCACGCTTAGGGTGGACAAAAATATTTACAACAAGGGGTGGTGAGGGACAGTGTCTCTGAATTAAACAGAATACTCTCACCCAGTCAAGAGATCAGGGCTAGATCCAACACCGTTTTTTAGCTCACTGCACCATCCCAGTTTCAGAACCTGGCTGTATGCAAATTAGTCTGTTCCTGTCCCAGTGCATGATGGGAACAGGGCAAACCAAACTACAAAAGCCAATTCTTACACTGGGAAGGAAACAAGCTACCGGGGACCGGTTTCTGGCATTTCAGCCTCTTCGGCCCGGCTTGCTTGAATCCTGATGGTGCAATGAGCAAGGGACTCACATCTGAGTATACCCTTCCACGCTTAGGGTGGACAAAAATATTTACAACAAGGGGTGGTGAGGGACAGTGTCTCTGAATTAAACAGAATACTCTCACCCAGTCAAGAGATCAGGGCTAGATCCAACACCGTTTTTTAGCTCACTGCACCATCCCAGTTTCAGAACCTGGCTGTATGCAAATTAGTCTGTTCCTGTCCCAGTGCATGATGGGAACAGGGCAAACCAAACTACAAAAGCCAATTCTTACACTGGGAAGGAAACAAGCTACCGGGGACCGGTTTCTGGCATTTCAGCCTCTTCGGCCCGGCTTGCTTGAATCCTGATGGTGCAATGAGCAAGGGACTCACATCTGAGTATACCCTTCCACGCTTAGGGTGGACAAAAATATTTACAACAAGGGGTGGTGAGGGACAGTGTCTCTGAATTAAACAGAATACTCTCACCCAGTCAAGAGATCAGGGCTAGATCCAACACCGTTTTTTAGCTCACTGCACCATCCCAGTTTCAGAACCTGGCTGTATGCAAATTAGTCTGTTCCTGTCCCAGTGCATGATGGGAACAGGGCAAACCAAACTACAAAAGCCAATTCTTACACTGGGAAGGAAACAAGCTACCGGGGACCGGTTTCTGGCATTTCAGCCTCTTCGGCCCGGCTTGCTTGAATCCTGATGGTGCAATGAGCAAGGGACTCACATCTGAGTATACCCTTCCACGCTTAGGGTGGACAAAAATATTTACAACAAGGGGTGGTGAGGGACAGTGTCTCTGAATTAAACAGAATACTCTCACCCAGTCAAGAGATCAGGGCTAGATCCAACACCGTTTTTTAGCTCACTGCACCATCCCAGTTTCAGAACCTGGCTGTATGCAAATTAGTCTGTTCCTGTCCCAGTGCATGATGGGAACAGGGCAAACCAAACTACAAAAGCCAATTCTTACACTGGGAAGGAAACAAGCTACCGGGGACCGGTTTCTGGCCTTTCAGCCTCTTCGGCCCGGCTTGCTTGAATCCTGATGGTGCAATGAGCAAGGGACTCACATCTGAGTATACCCTTCCACGCTTAGGGTGGACAAAAATATTTACAACAAGGGGTGGTGAGGGACAGTGTCTCTGAATTAAACAGAATACTCTCACCCAGTCAAGAGATCAGGGCTAGATCCAACACCGTTTTTTAGCTCACTGCACCATCCCAGTTTCAGAACCTGGCTGTATGCAAATTAGTCTGTTCCTGTCCCAGTGCATGATGGGAACAGGGCAAACCAAACTACAAAAGCCAATTCTTACACTGGGAAGGAAACAAGCTACCGGGGACCGGTTTCTGGCATTTCAGCCTCTTCGGCCCGGCTTGCTTGAATCCTGATGGTGCAATGAGCAAGGGACTCACATCTGAGTATACCCTTCCACGCTTAGGGTGGACAAAAATATTTACAACAAGGGGTGGTGAGGGACAGTGTCTCTGAATTAAACAGAATACTCTCACCCAGTCAAGAGATCAGGGCTAGATCCAACACCGTTTTTTAGCTCACTGCACCATCCCAGTTTCAGAACCTGGCTGTATGCAAATTAGTCTGTTCCTGTCCCAGTGCATGATGGGAACAGGGCAAACCAAACTACAAAAGCCAATTCTTACACTGGGAAGGAAACAAGCTACCGGGGACCGGTTTCTGGCATTTCAGCCTCTTCGGCCCGGCTTGCTTGAATCCTGATGGTGCAATGAGCAAGGGACTCACATCTGAGTATACCCTTCCACGCTTAGGGTGGACAAAAATATTTACAACAAGGGGTGGTGAGGGACAGTGTCTCTGAATTAAACAGAATACTCTCACCCAGTCAAGAGATCAGGGCTAGATCCAACACCGTTTTTTAGCTCACTGCACCATCCCAGTTTCAGAACCTGGCTGTATGCAAATTAGTCTGTTCCTGTCCCAGTGCATGATGGGAACAGGGCAAACCAAACTACAAAAGCCAATTCTTACACTGGGAAGGAAACAAGCTACCGGGGGCCGGTTTCTGGCATTTCAGCCTCTTCGGCCCGGCTTGCTTGAATCCTGATGGTGCAATGAGCAAGGGACTCACATCTGAGTATACCCTTCCACGCTTAGGGTGGACAAAAATATTTACAACAAGGGGTGGTGAGGGACAGTGTCTCTGAATTAAACAGAATACTCTCACCCAGTCAAGAGATCAGGGCTAGATCCAACACCGTTTTTTAGCTCACTGCACCATCCCAGTTTCAGAACCTGGCTGTATGCAAATTAGTCTGTTCCTGTCCCAGTGCATGATGGGAACAGGGCAAACCAAACTACAAAAGCCAATTCTTACACTGGGAAGGAAACAAGCTACCGGGGTTCTGAGCTGGGATGGGGCAGTGAGATAAATAATGGTGATGGATCAAGCCCTGATCTTTGGACTGGGTAAGAGTGGTCTGCTCAATTCAGACACTCTGTTCATCACCACCCCCTTTTGTAAATCGATTTTGGCCACTATAGGTGTGGCAGGGTATACTCAGACATGAGTCCCTTTCTCACTGCTCCATCAGGATTCAAGCAAGCCGGGCCGAAGAGGCTGAAATGCCAGAAACCGGTCCCCGGTAGCTTGTCTCCTTTCTGGTAAAGAATTGGCTTGGTAGTTTAGTATGCCCTGTTCCCATGATGCACTGGGCCAGGGACAGACTGATTTGCATATAGCCAGGTTCTGAGCTGGGATGGGGCAGTGAGATAAATAATGGTGATGGATCAAGCCCTGATCTTTGGACTGGGTAAGAGTGGTCTGCTCAATTCAGACACTCTGTTCATCACCACCCCCTTTTGTAAATAGAAATCACTTAATGGCCCGGAAGGGCCAAAGATTAAGGTAACTCTCCAGGGAGGCGGGCGGGAGGCCAAGAGGAAGAGCGGGGCCCCACGAGGAGCCAAGTGGGAGCCCCGCGGCCGCCCCTCCCAGGGAGAAACTATAGTTGGGCCCTGTCCGCCCCCACCCCTGGTAGTACTTAAATTGCTGGACTGGGCCATGGCTCTATAAGACACATTGGGGGCCCGGATTTGTTAAAGTTGGGGAGACTGTTTGCTCAAACCTGCCCTAGGCAGGACTTGGAGGATTGCGGATAATGTGCCACTGCTTCATGAGTCCTTAGGCACAAGGTTCATATAGGTTGAGGGAAGGTTTTCTCCTGCTAATGTGATACTGAGATGTTTTATTCTTACGTCAAGAAATGCTGATTGAACCCTCGTGCACCAGATTTACTTCTGCCTCGTGATCTGATTATTCCTGATTGGTGAAACGTCCGGCTTACCTAATGCAGAGTCTCCCGAAATAAGAGGATCACTTTCCGACTGCTTACCCACGCACACAAATCACTCTACGACATCGGACCAGATTGCCTCAACTCTCGACTGTCCTTCTACACCCCCTCCCGCCAACTACGTTCTTCCAGCCAAGCCCTCGCCACTGTACCTCGCATCAACAAGACCACCATGGGAGGCAGATCCTTTTCATACCTGGCTGCTAAAACATGGAACTCACTCCCCGCTTACCTTCGCCTCACCCAGAACCACCTAGCTTCAGAAAGCAGCTTAAAACGTGGATATTTGACAAATAATCCTCCTCCCCTTCCTAAGCGCCTTGAAACCCTCTGGGTATGTAGTGCGCTATACAAATTTTATGACTTGACTTGACTTGAAATGCCTTGTTTCCTGTTGCCTAATGAAATGATTCATGCTGAGTAATGAACTGGCTATTGAGACATGTTGCCCAAGTCTTTTACATAGAAAGGTTTCACCCCGGCCTCATGAAATGTTCATGCCTGCATTTTCCAGTATGGCTGCAGGAGTTTACCGTGAAATGTTGATTTCTTCATACCTAGTGATATACCAGAGGGTTATGATGAAATGTTGAATACCTCCTACGCCAGTGTTTTTTTTTTTTTACTCCTGCCTAGGGAAATGTCTATTCTTCATTAATGAGGATACTAATGTCTTCACAATGAGATGTTGCCAAATAATTAATTACCTATACTTATTCGGAAATGTTACGCTGGCTTAAGGAAATGTTTATCTCTGCCTAATGAGATTAATGAACTGTTTACTTTGCTCTTTTGATGAAATATGGTCCCTTGAGTTAATGCTACAGTGATTAATTGCTTCCATTGAATGATTTTCCACTCCTGACCCCTGATCTAGATAAAAGCTATTTGATTCTTACTCAAACTCACTGGAGTCGCCTCAGTCATTGCGTGCGTTTTATTGTCTCAGTGGATGCGTGTGCTGTGTGGTCACTTAACACCTAAGCTTTCGGGTGCCTACCTGCTCGGGCCAAGCTACCCCCCGGGGGAACTGGTGACCCCAGTCCCTACACTATAGAACACTGGTCTTAAAGTTCTCATGTCTGCAACCCAGCCACTGGAGCACATCCCTTTTTACGACCATGCATTCACTATTCTGGATACATTAGCATTGAATGTAGAGTTGGGAGGGTCAAAGGTTCTCATGCTCAAATCTTTTCACCGCTTTAGGAGTGAACACTTTATTGAATATTTTGTCATCATCTTTACAGAACATGATTTTGCATAGTTCTGTATTGAATAAATGTCTGGGATATATCAATCTTTAGATTTTTAGACTTTTTTGTTTTCCTAGCTTTTGCTTTCATGTTTTAAAGTAATAAAGTCCAACTGTCAAGTCAAGTCAAGTCAAAACATTTATATAGCGCACTACATACCCAGAGGGTTTCAAGGCGCTTAGGAAGGGGAGGAGGATTATTTGTCAAATATCCACGTTTTAAGCTGCTTTCTGAACGCTAGGTGATTCTGGGTGAGGCGAAGGTAAGCGGGGAGTGAGTTCCATGTTTTGGCAGCCAGGTATGAGAAGGATCTGCCTCCCATGGTGGTCTTGTTGATGCGAGGTACAGTGGCGTAGGCTTGGCTGGAAGAGCGAAGTTGGCGGGAGGGGGTGTAGAAGGACAGTCGAGAGTTGAGGCATTCTGGTCCGATGTCGTAGAGTGATTTGTGTGCGTGGGTTAGCAGTCGGAAAGTGATTCTCTTATTGACGGGTAGCCAGTGGAGGTCTTTAAGGTGACCAGAGATGTGTTCGTTGCGTGGGATGTCTAATATGAGCCTGGCTGAGGCGTTTTGGATTCGTTGTAGTTTCTTCTGGAGTTTACCGGTGGTACCTGCGTAGAGGGTGTTTCCGTAGTCCAGTCGGCTCGTGACTAGAGCGTGGGTGACTGTTTTCCTTGTTTCGGCGGGGATCCAGCGAAATGTTTTTCTGAGCATGCGAAGAATGTTAAAACAGGAGGAGGATACGGCGCTGACTTGTCTGTTCATTGAGAGTGAAGAATCCAGGATGACGCCAAGGTTCCGTGCGTGGTCTGTCGGGATGGGTGCATTTCCGAGGGCTTCCGGCCACCAGGAGTCGTCCCATGCAGAGGGGGATTTCCCTAAGATGAGGACTTCTGTCTTGTCTGAGTTCAGTTTCAGACGGCTTTGTTTCATCCATTCGGCGACTTCTTTCATTCCTTCGTGTAGGTTAGTTTTGGCGGTGCTGGGGTCCTTGGTGAGAGATAGGATCAGTTGAGTGTCATCCGCGTAAGAGATGATGTTGAGGTTGTGTTGGCGGGCGATGGCCGCGAGGGGGCTCATGTATACGTTGAAGAGGGTGGGACTGAGTGAGGATCCTTGTGGTACGCCGCAGATGATTTCAGAGGCCTCGGATTTGAATGGTGGGAGGCGGACCCTCTGTGTTCTTCCGGTGAGGAACGACGTGATCCATTCCAGTGCCTTTTCTTGGATTCCGATGTTTCTGAGGCGTTGTAAAAGGGTTTTGTGGCAGACAGTGTCGAAGGCTGCAGAGAGGTCGAGGAGGATGAGGGCGACTGTGTCTCCATTGTCCAGTAGAGTTCGAATGTCGTCTGTTGCTGCGATGAGGGCGGTCTCAGTGCTGTGTTTGGCTCGGAAGCCAGATTGTGAGGGGTCGAGTGATTTGTTGGCTTCGAGGAAGGCGGCGAGCTGGTTGTTGACAGCTTTCTCGATGACTTTGGCCGGGAATGGAAGAAGCGAGATGGGGCGGTAGTTTTTGAGTTCGGTGGGGTCTGCTGTTGGTTTTTTCAGAAGGGCGGTGAGTTCAGCGTGTTTCCAGTCTTCTGGGAAGGTAGCGGAGTTGAAGGAGCAGTTGATGACGTCTCGGAGGTGCGGAGCTATGACGGAGTCTGCTTTGTTGAAGATGTGGTGAGGGCATGGGTCTGTGGGGGATCCAGAGTGGATGGAATTCATCAGGCGGATGGTGTCCTCAGTGGAGATTAGGTTCCAGGCGTTAAGGGTGTTAACGGGGGGAAGATGGTCAGCTGATGGTAGGGTGGGTTGGCTTCCGGCTTGGTTGTCAAAGCTGTTGTGGATGTCTGCAATCTTGTTGTGGAAGAATGAGGCTAGGGAGTCGCAGAGGGCTTGAGAGGGGGTGATGTCGTTGGAGTTGGCCGAGGGATTGGAAAATTCCTTGACGATGTTGAAAAGTTCCTTGCTGTTGTGGGCGTTGTTGTCGAGTCGATCCTTGAATGCTGTTTTCTTGGCTTTTCGGATCAGTTGGTGGTGATTGCGGGTGGCGTTTTTGAAGGCGTCCTTGTTGCTGGAGGATGGGTCTTTTTTCCAGGCCTTTTCAAGGGAGCGGCACAGTTTCTTGGATTTCTTGAGGTCGTTGTTGAACCATGAGGCCTCCTTGTTGCCAGGTTTGTTTTGACGTTTTTTCAGTGGTGCTAAGGTGTCGGCGGTTTTGGATAACCAAAGGGTGAGGTTGGAGGCGGCTTCGTTGGTGTTAGAAGAGAGGGCTGGGGAGGTTTGAAGGAGCGAAGTGGAGATCTGCTCCGTGGTGATTTTGTTCCAGTTTCTTTGTAGAGTTGGTTGGAGGTGGGTGATGGGTTTCGGCTTGTTGTAGGTGAAGTGAACGCAGCTGTGGTCAGTCCAGAGGGGATCCGTAGTGTGGCTGAAGGAGACATGGTTGCTGGAGGTGAAGATAGGGTCGAGAGTGTGACCTGCGATGTGGGTAGGGGAGGTGACCAGTTGTTTAAGTCCGAGGTTGGCGAGGTTGTCCAAGAGGGTGGCGGTGTTGCGGTCGTTGATCTTTTCAAGGTGGAAGTTGAGGTCTCCCAGAAGGATGTATTCTTTGGAGAGGAGCGCGTGTGGAGTGATGAAGTCCGTGATGTCTTCACTGAATTTTGCGCGGGGTCCTGGTGGTCTGTAGAGGAGGGTGCCTCTGAGTGTGGTCTTGGGGTCGATGTGGATCTGGAAGTGAAGGTGTTCAGAGTTAGCGAGGTTGGCGTCAGAGCTGGTTGAGATGCGGATTGATTTCTTATGGACGATAGCGATTCCACCTCCTGTATGGTCGGTGCGGTCCTTGCGTGTGATCTTATAGTCATCAGGGATAGCGATGGCGATGTCAGGGGCGGAGGAAGCGTTCATCCATGTTTCCGTTAGGAAGGCGACGTCTGGAGAGGTGGTGTCTAGTAGGTTCCAAAGGTCAATGGCGTGCCTGTGGACCGAGCGGGTGTTGAGAAGGATGCATTTTAGGTGGTTGGGGTCGGGGATCTGTGTTGTGGTCGAAGCGGTGATGTTGTCGGTGCCGCTGAATCTGCAGGAGAAGCAGGAGAACGGTCCATGGGTGCGTCCAGGAGCGGCTTGGACGCAGGTGGGGGCGCGGCCGGGGTTAAGGGCTAGGAGGGTGGCGGCATCGTAGGAAATGCGGGATGGCTGGGCAGCGCGAGGGGTAGGGGGTGTGGCGCTGGGCGCGGTCCAGGCGCGGACGGGCGTAGACGGGCTTACCTTTGGCGCACCTTCGGCGTGTACGTAGCGCGTGGACGCTGCGCGTGGGGGCATTGGCCATAAATGGATGGTGGAGGGGGCGGAGCGTGGGAGGGTCAGCAGCTGGGAGGCGGTAGCAGGGAGGAGGGGCGGGCCAGGGGGTCACAGAACAAGATGGAGGGTCACAGGGCACCGGGGGCTAAAGGCAGAATTCAATAAGCAAACACAGCGCGAGGCTGAAATAATTACACAGACACAGCGCGAGGCTGAAATAAATAAATAAATGCAGCGCAAGGCAGATTTAAATAAATAAACACAACGCGAGGCAAAATTACATAAATAAGTAGTTACAGCTCTGTAGTCTCGAAGCGGTACCACCAGCCGGCCAGATCGTCAACAGGAGCTGGGATCAGGGAGCATGGGGGGAGCGACCGTGCTGGATGAGGTCCAGGTGTCTCTAAGTAATTATTCCATTGTCTGAAAGGGTACACAGTGGGGGGCTGTCACGTTTTCGGCTATTGCCGATCCCGGGAGGGTTCCACCGCTCCTATACAGGAGACCGAGATCCTCACTTCCGGGCGGAAGTTGAGTCCCGGTCTAGTCTTCCGCAAAATCTCTACTGTGCCTGTAGCGCTTCCGGGGGAATCGCTTCAGACCAGCGATCCCCACCGGGTTAGCGCTTTGGATCTTTCCGTGTTACTGGTTCGCGGCTTGCGAACGTTCCAAACTTTGATCTGCTTGAGCCGAAGACGCTTCTACTTCGGCTTCACGTTGGATGTTACGTTTGTTGGAGCATCTCCTGTTTCCGTGAGCACTGGCTAGCGCTGTTGTTCCCTTGCACTCCTGCCGTCGTCAGCTACAGCCGGAGCCAGAGTTCCCTCACCGAGCTGGGAGGACTGTTGTTACCGCGCTGCAAGGTATTGTCCATATCTCGCACTGGAGTGCTTTTCCTTTGTTATAGCTACTATCGCGCTGGAGCGCATTTAGGTGCTAGACCAAGCACATGGGTACTGGTTCCCCTATTTTCTTTTGATTGCCAACGCGCTGGAGCGCTTTCCTTTGTTATAGCTGCTATCGCTCTGGAAGCGCATTTAGGTGCTAGACCAAGCACAGGGGTACTCATTCCCCTATTTCTTTTGATTACCGACGCGCAGGAGCGCTTGTTCATATCTACATAGTACTGGAGCGCACTTCGCTTTTGCTCTATCAACTAGTACTAGACACTAGAAGTTGGTTGTTTCTACAGAGCAGGTGCGCTTTTACAAGAGTACTTCCCATTGGCTCAGAGGCAAAGACACACAGCAACACAGCGTGGTCGTACAAATCCAACAACCATACCATCGTTATCGTTCAGCGCAGGTGCGCTCATTGAGTACTTCCTTCCTGGTTGGTTGTTCCTCAGCCTTCTCCGAATAGGGTGGGTGGTCTTATGACACGGTCTTCTGTATAGGACTGTATTGGGGAATAGGACGTGGGAAGTGTGGAAACCCTCTAATCTGGTCCCTCTTGTTTCCCCAGCTGTTGACCACTGCCTCGCCAAGAATCTACAGCCACAAGCCTCCTGGCATCCTTTCCGCCTTTTGTTTGGCTCCCTTCCTTGGGTCCATCTATTCCCTGCTTGGTATCTCGTCTCTGCACAGGGTTAGGTGGGACAGGGACGGTGGCTCCTGTCGTCTCTGCGGAATCACCTCACAAGCAGAGGTAAGCCTTGTGGGGCACCTGATAGGGGCGTGGTCTAGCCACGCAGGAAGATGGCCGGCTGAGAGTCGAGCTCCGTTGTGGGACGGACCCCTGAAGAGCGACTCTCACGTACCTGTGCCGCCGGACTTTCCTTTTCGTGTCCTGCTGTCACCGGAGGACATGTGGTCTGTCCTGGTGGTTTTGTTTCTGCTAAAACGGCGATGCTTCCTCTTCCACACACGCCAGTGAGTTAACCGCCTGCTTTCTGACGCACTCCAGGACCTGCGTGTCGTCTGAGGCCGCGCCTCCTCGCATCACAGGGACGCGCCTTTTTCTAATATAGGGCCGCGCCTCCTAACATTACAGGGCCGTGCCGCCTCAGCTATTGCGCAGGTTCCTGTCTTGAAGTGCCTCCTCCTGCTGCCATAGAGAGAGGCTTTCATTCGCATTGCCGGCAAGGATCTTTTCTCACAGAGAACGATAAAGAACAGGAAGGGGAAAACATAAATCATCAACTGACATTTTCCTTTTCTAAAGTGCCCTTCATTGCACCGGAGCTTCACAGTTTTTGCTCTCACTCCATACATATTAAGAGGTGCTTCTCAATATCATTCACTCTAACTTCCCTCTGCATGGCATTTTTATGGACAAAGGCAGGTGTTATTATTTATGCTGCTCTCTCCTCACATATTGCGCCAAAGACAGTTTCCTCATGACTTATACGTAGCGCAATTCATTTTTCTGCTGGAAGCATGCTTATATTTTCTTCAGGACCAATTTTTACTTGTAAAGTTTTTGTATGTTCTACATTCCATCTTAAATTACTTCAGCCTGTTATTTTGCGACATGGCCTTATGTAGAGGATAACTCTATTATATGTATTGCTCTCATGAGATATTTTGTCACACAACGCTTGTCCTACATTTCCTCACCTCACAAGAGTGAACTTCCTTGTTCTTTGTGTGCATTCATGCTCCCAGTACGACTCTTCTTTTTTTTTTATTTTTATAATTTTATTTTATTAAAGAAAAGAACTTACACACAAGGTAATAAAACATTACATTACATTTCGACATGTGTTCAGGAAGGAAGGAAACCGCAGAACAATTTAATACAGATTTCATTGACACGGGGGGGCAGTGAGGAAACAATAGCAGTGATCATAACGGTTACACAATACTTGGAATGTCGGATCAGGGGAAGAGAGGAACCTCTGGGGTCTCCGCAAATGGCGGCATGCATATATTTCCACGGTAGGAGTTCCACTGGCTCCAAATTTTATTCCATTTCTTGGGTCTACCTCCTGCCACATACACCGTCTTCTCTCTAAACATACACCAATCCATGTTCTCCTTCCACGCCAAGACCGTGGGCGGCCGCTGGGAGCCCCACAACTGCGCTATGTCTCTCTTAGCAATCATATTCCCAAGGGTCGCCCACTGAGTCTGTGCCCCGTCATAGTCATTTGGTTCCCAGACATTCAACAGGCAACGCCTTGCTTCGGGCATCAATGCCACCCCCGTGACTCTTTCCATCACCGCATGCACACGATTCCAGAACGCCACCACTCCCGGGCACTCCCAAATTATATGTAGGAAGGGACCAATAAATCCACAACCACGCTTACATAATCCATCTACTGAATAACCCATGTGTATCAAGCGCGGGCCGGTGACATATATCCAGTGTAGGATTTTAAGTTGAACGAGTCAGAGACAGGCCGGAATCGCGACCTCTTTCGGAGAGGATAGCGCCGATTGCCAGTCCTCGTCATCCAATTCCAAACCATCGCTAGTCCAGACCTCTCGAAGCCGCACCAACAGATCCGCTCGATTATTAATCAATTTCTTATATATCAAAGAAATGGTGCTGTCGGGCATGTGGCCGTCAAGCACCCGATCTTCTAGTGGGGAGGATTCGGGAATGTCCATGCCCTCAGGAAAAAACGAACGCAGCGCATGGGTAATCTGGACATAACGGAAATATTCTCTATCACTCAGCTCATACTCTACCTTTAGTGCCTCGAAGGTCTTGATTTTACCCTTGACCCATAGGTCACTCACTCTGCTAATACCAATCATATCCCATTTTTCAAATCCTTTAGTCTTCCATAGGGAACCCAGTTTTTCAGACTCATAAAGCGGAGTCGCGCGGGTCAGGCGACCCCCCCCCCCCCATCCCGTTGCCGCACTTGCATCATACCACACTTGTACCGCTATCCTGGTAGGTCCCGAGAGTTCCCTACCCGCTGCTTTGGAATAAAGGGCCCTGTTGTAGTCCCCACCCGGCAACAGGTACTTATCCATCTCGAATGCAGGATTAGAGGCAGGTCCATACATTCCATGATTAATCGCTCCCAACTGAGCGGCCCAGTAATATCACCAAATATCCGGAAGTGCCATACCCCCGTCGTACCAAGGTGGCGTAAACTTGGAGAGGGCAATACGCGAGCGTCCATTCCAAATTAATCGCCGCTGCAAACTCTCCACCTCCCGAAAATAACTCGCCGGAACAACATCAAAAGTATTCTGGAGCGCGTATAAAAATCGCGGTAAGACATCATTTTAAAGAGGGCCGCGCGCCCAAGTGGTGAAAGCGGTAACCTGAGCCAGCCCACAACATCAGTTTTTAACCTCTGGAGGGGAGGGAGCAGGTTACGATCATAACGAGCCACAGGATCTAGGGTTATAAAAATCCCCTGGTACTTAAATCCCGATTGCGACACCTGAATAGGACAACGACGCAGCAGAGGGGGAGCACCACCCAACAGCACATAGACACAGGACTTGGTCCAGTTGATCACAAGACCGGAGTTCCTGCCGAACGATGTGAGCACATCAAACAATACATTCAACGACTTACGAGGGGACGTAAGGTACAACAGAATGTCATCAGCGTAGAGTGATATGCGATCCTCAAACTCCGGGGTCCACTGAATACCTTTCATAGAGGGCTCCCATCGCAGCCAGGCAGCCAAGGGCTCCAGGGCAAGGGCGAACAGAAGGGGGAAAGAGGATAGCCCTGTCGCGTACCCCTCCCGAGAACAAAAGGCCTAGAGACTCAACCATTCACCACCACTTGTGCCAACGGCTCCTCATACAAAAGTTTCACCCAGCTAATGAAACCAGGACCAAAACCAAATTTTGTAAGAGCGGCCCAGAGATATGGCCACTCCACCGTATCAAAAGCCATTGTAGCATCCAGAGAAACCAAAATGGCCGGCTCACGCAGCGACGCCGCCCTCGCGAGAACCCCATGCAAGCGCCTCAGGTTAAGTGCTGTATTGCGATGTGGGATGAAACAGGACTGGTCCGGATGAATCAAGTCACTAATTACTTTTATCAAGCGGTTTGCCAACAACTTTGCGAGAATCTTTGGTCCGGCGTTTAAGAGCGAGATGGGCCTATACGACGCACATCAATCTCGCGGTTTCCCCTTCTTGTGGATCACCACGATGGTAGCAAGACGCTGATCATGAGGAAGGGAGCCAACGTCTCGCGACTCTAGGAACATATCACGGAGATAGGGCGCCATTTTGTCAGAACGCAGCTTGTAGAGCTCGATGGGTAGGCCATTAGGGCCCATGGCCTTGCCCGAGCACACAGAGCGAATAGCGAGGGCCACCTCGTCCGACGTGAATGCCGCATCCATTAGGGCCCTATCCGAGTCCGACAGGCGAGGCAATGCAATGTCACGCAGCAACAGATGGGAGTCTTCCTCCGGTCTATCGGAGACTGGGGAGTACACCTTACGAAAATGTTTAGCGAAACACTCAGCAATCTCAGCCGGATCAGTCACACACACTCCATCAAGATTCTCAATCACAGGAACCACACGACTTGCCCTCTCCCTTTTATCCAGCCAAGCAATCAATTTCCCAGCCTTATCACCCACATCATACAGCCTGCCCTGTTGCTCTCTACTCATGACTTTTGCGGCATCAGTCACCCGGGCCCTATAATCCAGTTGTTTGAGGCTGAGGGCATGAAGTTTGTTGCGAGTCACACCCAGTTCTAGGTTCCTTTCAAGCTCAGTTATTTCAGTCTCTAAGCGGACCACCTCCTCATTCTTACTTTTCTTAGCGCCAGCAATTAACAATAATGCCTGTCCTCGGATGACAGTCTTAAATGCCTCCCACAATGACACAGAGGAGGACACGGATCCCTCGTTCTCAGCAAAATATTGTATCAAGGGACTTAATCAAGGCAGCTCGAGTTTTGGGGTCACGGATGTACCAGGGATTGATTGGGGCAACTCGTCCCTCGACACTCATAGTAGTGCCGATCTGGAGCCACAATGGGGAGTGATCTGATATACCCCGAGCCAGATGTAGAACTTTCCTGACAGAGGAGGCCTACGCCGCCGGCACCAAGACATAGTCGAGTCTGGAGAGACTGCCGTGGGACCCAGAGTGAAAGGTGTACTGTGTCTGTCCCGGATGCATCAACCTCCAACAGTCTACCAAGCCCAGAGTCTCCAGAAACCCACTTAACCAGGACTGTGACCTGGTGAGGTCTCTGGGGGGTAGCAATCTACTCTACCGGAGACAACTGCATTACAATCTCCACCCATCACCAAAATACCATCTGGGAGCCCGAGTATCATACGCCCGAGATCAGCAAAAGTCGAGGTCTGTAGACCAGGCGGGACATATACGGAAACCAGGGAAACAGTCCTCCCCTCCAACCTCCCTGTGATTGCAGCATAACGCCCCTGTCATCCAGGGCCACGTTGTCTATTTCCAAAGGGAGGGAGTTCTTGACAAGGATGCCCACGCCCCTGGAGCCAGTAGTGAACCCAGAGTGTACAGCCAGACGATATCCCCGCCGGTTCATGGCATGGCAAGTGTTTCCAATCAAGTGCGTCTCCTGCAACAATACAACATCAGGGGAGAGGCCCCTCAACAGTTGCAACACTACACCCCGCTTAATTCTATCTCCCAACCCATTGACATTCCAACACAGCAGTTTCAACCCACTACCCCCCATCCCAGCAGCAAATGCAGAATCCACCCCATAGCGAACACAGTGCCCAGACAGAGAATCGACGTTGCCTTGAGAAAAAGTAAAACAATCCCAAACACCCCCTACCACCCCCCAACATGATCCCGTTACAACACCCCCCACCCTGCACCCCTGCGTTAAACTCAAAAACATCCCCAACTTGCAGTGTGCCTGTCGCCCTAACATTAACTAGTCTACAAAAAGAAACCCAGGGGAGGAAAGAGTTCCACTTCCCCCGCCACCCTCGGGTATGCCGCCATAAGTAACATAAGTATGAAAGATATCAGACCGAGCTTTATGGTATGTTAAATGTTCGGAAATCAGGAACCACATTGTCATTCTTGCTCTGGCACGCCACCCTCCGCTCCACCCGAGTGTTCCGTCTGATCGCTCCGCTTTAGTAAAGTGTCCAACTAGTCACTCACGTTCTCAGGGCGGTCAAAGTAAAACGTCCGGTGCTCATATTCGACACGGAGCCTGGTTGGAAACTGCATCGCATATTTCAAGCCCATGTCTCTCAAGCGTCGCTCCACCCCCTGAAACCCCACCCTCTGTCTCTGAACGAACTGGGTAAAGTCCGGGTAGAAGCTCACCGTTGTGTTTTCGAACTTCACTGGGCCACCCACCCGCAATGCCTGCAGGATAGCGTATCTGTCTCTGAAGTTGAAAATCCTGGCGATAATCGGCCTCGGAGGGGCACCCGGCTTCGGCTTCACACCCGGTACCCGGTGCGCACGTTCCACGGCAAAGAATTTACTTAGGCCTCTGGGGGAGAGATGATTTAAAATGAGGTTCTCCACAAGTAGATCTGCAGCAGAATTGTCTGATTTTTCAGGGACCCCAATAATACGTACATTATTACGTCTGGCCCTGTTTTCAAAATCCTCAAGTCGACGAGCCATGAGATCATTGGAGGAACGCAAGTTGCTGACCTCCGTCTGTAAGTCGGATACATCGGTCGTAAGGCTGGAGGTCTTTAGATCTAAGGATTTGACCTTCTCATTAGTTTTTGATAGGTCCGCTCTAATCAGATTGACGTCAATGGCCACAGTGTCGAGCTTAAGGGCGAGAGCCTCATATTACTGGCCGATGGAGGCCTTGATACCAGCAGTGGCGCCCATTACATCCTGCAGGGTCAACTCAATCGACACAGCCGGGTCCTCCCTTACTTCCTCCAGAGTCTTACTCGTAGCACCGGGGGAACCCTTAGGCTGGGTATACCGATCCATGACATTTGTTTGAGTTGCTCCCCCCCGGAGAGGCGTCTTGGTTCTCCGCTTCTCAGTATTGGGCCTGCCCTCCATGTTGGGCAAAGTGCCCCCGAGGGGCCTGTGAGACCTGGTGAGAATGGCCCTTCGCTGTCGACCCACCGGAGTCCTCAGAAGCAGGCGCCAGGAGCTGTGGCCCAGCGCACAGACTCCCGAGACCATTGGCACACAGTAAATCCAGAGTTCAGCTAGACCTCGGGCAACCAAATAGGTCTCGAGACAGGACCAGGCCAATGACCGAAAGCGAAACCGAAAGCTAACTCCAGGCGGTAGGCTGTGCCCAGTGGGCCGTTGTTGTTCAACTACTGCCTGGGCATCCTTGCGACTCGAGCCCCAGGCTTCGCCATGGGGTGGGCCTCGAAAGTTCAGGATGTCGTAGTAGCGGTTCCCGAAGTCCGATTCAATTTTTGAAAGCGACTATTCCATCAGCTGGACTTCATCTCCAATAGCCCGTCTTCGTAATCAGGATATCGTTCAGGATTTATGCGGAGAGCCCTTTGCTCACGCGGCCATCTCGGATGCGCGCGAAGCTCCTCCCCCCATTACGCCTCTTCTTAATGTTGTGACAACGTTTTCTTCTTCATGCAGGAATTCTACAGCTCTCCTCATTCGTCATAAGCGTGTTGCCTCTTGCTTTAATTGACTTTTGCTGCGTACGCTGTTCCTTCTTCATGATGCTCTTTGGCGCACAACGCCTTATCTTACTGTAATGAGCTTACATATGTGACAGAGACAGTTTTTCTTGTGATACTCTTTTTTTTTTGCAATGTCTTTTTTTATATTTCTTTTTATTGAAAAAACAAAGCAAGGCATGTACAAAACATAGGAATGTATGGACTCTACGAGGGCTGAGCATCATATCAGAAAAAATTACAATAAACAATGTATTGACGGGGGAAGGGCGGGGGAGGAGAAGAGAACACAGAAATCCTACAAAAATGATCAATAACAATAAGGGGTCAGGGGGAAAGCGGGACATCAAGGACCGCAGCCACAGGTGGTACGCATATGTCCCCTCTATATCGATTCTAAGGCTCCCACACTTTATGCCATTTCCGGGGGCGACCCCAAGCCAAGTACACCGTTTTTTCCCGGAACATGCACCAATCCATGTTTTCTACCCACAGCTCAAGAGTAGGAGGCCTCTGGGACCCCCACAACTGTGCGATGTTCCGTTTGCCAATCATGGCCCCTAGAGTCACCCATTGAGTCTGTGCCACATTATGATCAGTGGGCTCCCAAACATTCAACAAACAGCGTCTGGCCTCCGGTAAGAGAGCCACACCTCTTGCATCACCTCATGGACCCTACTCCAATAGTCAAACACTTCCCGACATTCCCAGATAATATGGAGGAACGATCCCCAACTGACCGCAACCCCGCTGACACAGACCCTCCTCAGAAAAACCCATTCTGACCAGACGGGGACCCGTGACATAGACCCTATGTAGTATTTTGAGCTGGACTAGTCTCAGTCATGCTGGAATCGCGACCTTCTTCGGTGAGGAGATCGCAGACTGCCAGTCTTCATTATCAAGCTCAAGGCCGTCATGGGTCCACTGATCACGCAGTTGCGATAGAAGGTCCACCCTGTGATTGATCAGTTTCTGGTACACCAGGGAAATGGTACTATCAGGCATATGGACATCCAAGATACGATCCTCTAACAGGGTAGACTCCAGTATCACCCCCCCTCCGGGAAAACAGACATTAGCGCATGCCGGACCTGAGCATAACGGAAGTATTCCGTCCCTCCCAATTCAAACTCGGTTTGCAAGACTGCGAACGATTTCACCTGTCCCTTCACTCATAGGTCTCCCACCTTGGAGATGCCAATGAGATCCCACTTGTCGAACACTTTAGTGTTCCACAGTTTACCAAACTTGTCAGAGCCGAAAAGCGGGTTAGCCAAAGTCAGACGGTCCTTCCACCCTAACGAACTGGTAGGGTTGCGCCAGATCCGAACAGCCATCTTGGTTGGCCCTGTCAAAGTCTTCACCAGAGATTTAGTGTACAACGCTCTATAATAATTGCCACCAGGAAGTAGCCACCTATCCATGGCGAAACCAGGGTTTAACTCAGGGCTGTACATACCGTGATTGATG
Organism: Lissotriton vulgaris; assembly: GCF_964263255.1. Classification (NCBI taxonomy): domain Eukaryota; kingdom Metazoa; phylum Chordata; class Amphibia; order Caudata; family Salamandridae; genus Lissotriton; species Lissotriton vulgaris. Next base: position 690,350 of record NW_028242560.1, on the reverse strand, counting down.
GCTCCCAACTGCGAAGCCCAATAATATCTCTTAATATCAGGGAGAGCGATGCCCCCATCATACCAAGGGAGCGTTAATTTAGCCAGCGCAATCCGCGGTCTTCCATCCCACAACAGCTTCCCTTGTAGACCCTCCACCACACAAAAGTAACTAGCTGGGACGATATCAAGCGTGTTCTGAAGGGCATACAGAAAACGAGGGAGCGACATCATTTTAAAAAGAGCCGCCCGCCCAAGCGTCGACAACGGGAGTTTCCGCCAGCCCGCAACATCTCGCTTTAGCCGAGTCAAAGGAGGGAGAAGGTTCCTTCCGTATCGAACCACGGGGTCCATCGAAACATAAATTCCGAGATATTTCAACCCCTCTTGTGCTATTTGGATAGGACAGTTGCGCGGTAGGATCGGTATCTCGCCACTAAGAACGTACAGATAGGATTTCGCCCAGTTAATGACCAAGCCAGAGTTTCTACCGAAGGAGGTCAGAACATCACAGAGTACTATCAGAGATTTCCTGGGGGAGGTCAAATACAGCAAGATGTTGTCTGCATATAATGAAATACGATCTTAAAACTGCGGAGACCAATTAATACCCTTCATCGAGGGCTCCCAACGGATCCAAGCCGCAAGAGGCTCGAGGGCCAACGCGAATAAAAGAGGAGACAGCGGGCAACCCTGGCGAGTACCCCGCCCGAGACAAAATGGCTCTGAGACGTGACCATTAACCACTATCTGGTCTGTATAAAGAAGACGCACCCAGCTAATGAAATTCAAACCGAAACCAAATTTAGCTAGCACCGCCCACAGATACGGCCATTCAATAGTATCAAACACCATTGTGGTATCTAATGACGCCAAAATGGCCGGTTCACACAGCGTCGAGGCCCTCGCAAGAGCCCCGTGCAGGCGTCTAAGGTTCAACGCCGTATTCCTGTGCGGGATAAAGCCAGATTGATCCGGGTGAACCAGATCACTAATAACCTTGATCAGTCTATTCGCCAACAACTTAGCAAGAATATTGGGTTCAGAATTTAACAATGAGATCGGCTGATACGAAGCACACCTATTCCTCGGTTTCCCTTCCTTATGAATTACCACAATCGATGCCAATCTCTGATCACGGGGGAGGAGACCCCGATCCCGGGATTCCAGGAACATGTCTCTCAAATACGGAGCAATCCTATCCGGGCAAAGCTTGTAAAGCTCAATCGGGAAACCGTTGTGACTCATCGCCTTACCAGAGTTCAGGGAGCGCATTGCTAACGCTACCTCATCTGCAGTGATCTTATCGTTCATAAGGTCCCGGTCAGCCTCAGACAGGCACGGGAGCGCAATATCTCGCAACAACAAGCATGAGTCCTCCTCCGGTCTATCCGACACGGAAGAGTACACAGAGCGAAAGTGATCAGCAAAGCATGCCACTATCTCCTGCGGGTCGGTGACCAGAACCCCACTCTCTATCTCAATTTCTAGTACCACACGACCAGCTCTGTCTTTCCTGTCCAACCATGCAATTAATTTGCCAGCTTTGTCCCCAACGTCATAGAGACGCCCCTGTTGTTCCCGACTAAGGGCCTTCGCACCATCCGTTACCAACGTTCTATATTCCAGCTGCTTCAATTGCAGGACATGCAATCTAGAGCGGGTAATCTCTTGCTCCAATTCCAATTCAGCTATCTCCGTCTCTATCCTCACCACGTCCTCTTCCTTCTGTTTTTTAACCCCAGCAATTAAAGAGAGAGCTTGACCCCTAATTACTGTCTTGAAAGCCTCCCACAGCGATATCGAGGAAGAAACAGAACCCTCATTTTCCCGGAAATAATGTTCCAATACCTTTTACAAGTGCACTGCGAGTCTTGGGATTACGAAGATACCAAGGGTTAATAGGAGCTATCCTTCCCTCAGAGCCTGGCGCCAGTTCAAACCGAAACCAAAGCGGAGAGTGATCGGAAATACCCTGAGCCATATGTCTGACCTCCGCAACATTGGATGCCTGTGCAGCCGGCACTAACACATAATCTATCCTGGAGAGACTACCATGGGCGCCCGAAAGAAAAGTATACTGTTGCTGAGTAGTGTGAAGCAACCTCCAGCAGTGCACCATTCCCATCATGTCAATGAAGTCAGGCAGCCAGCCATGAGCCCCCCCCGAGATCTCTAGGTGGATGCCTATCCAACACACCAGATACCACTGCATTAAAATCGCCACCCAGTATCAGAAACCCCCCAGGAAGATCGAGTAAAACCCATCCCAGGTCAGCAAAGGAAGTAGACTGCAGGCCAGGAGGAACATAAACAGACACCAGGGAAAGCGTGCAACCCTCCCACCGTCCCGATACAGCCACATAGCGCCCTCTCTCATCGAGGACCGTTGACTCCACCTCGAACGGAAGAGAATTCTTAATGAGGATTCCAACCCCCCGAGACCCAGATGAGAACCTAGCATGAGCCACCAAACGATATCCCTTTCTATTCATGGCATGACATGTATTACCAACTAAGTGGGTTTCTTGAAGTAAAACCACGTCCAGAGAGTGCCGTTTCAGGAGTTGCAACACCACCCCACGGGGCGCAGTTTTCAGCTTTCACTTTTTCCGTGGTTCATCTACTCGGACACTCAACCGCAAACAGGATCAGTGAGGGTACGAGGGTCTCGGGAGCCCTTAGCTCACGCGGCCATCTTGGATACTCGCAAAGCTCCTCCCTCTTGTGATACTCTTAATGTGTTTTTTCCTTTCCGTTTTGGCAGCTTTGGAGTTAGTCTGTATATGACAAATTCTTATTTCGTATGTTGCAGCGTTCTTTGCTTAAGGCTTGTTGATTTGAAGTGTATTATTTATACATTCGTTATGAAATACCCATTTCAACACCGCCAGGCCTGATGTTAGGTGATATCTGATTTTGTCACTAACCTTTCTCTTATTACAGGCCTTTCCTTCATTAAATGGTTGCAGTCTACACATGATTACTTGTTACAGTAGTGATTGATTGTTGATCTTCTCTTTGATGGTGTATAACCCTCCCTCAAGATTTTTCTTTCATAGAATTTAACTCTTGTTGTCATACGTGATATTTACTCAGTTCTGTCTGTGACATTGTACTCTATGTTGTATTATTCCTCTTGCTTCCAGTCATCCATTCCGAAGTTGCTCTCATCATTGCTTCATATAACGTTACCACATCAATTCGCTTCTGTAGAGCATCTGTGAAGCCGAACGTGACAATGTCTAACACCAGGAACGGTAGTAAAACCCCTAAACAACCACTTTTTAAGGAAGTAGTGAAACACTCTACCAATTTGTCAGCGAAAGGGAACTTGTCTCCACCATCAACTGCCACTCAAGCTTCGCCAACTCACATTGATCAGACACTGTCCGACACCATGCAAAGAATATTGCAGGAGCTTTCGGGGGTCAATCGTCGATTAGAGGGGCTAGACATCACAATCACATCTTTGGCTGGAGAAACTAAATCGATTAGGGCAGACCTCACCACTTTCCATACTAGAATTGAAAGTCTTGACTCTAAAATACTGGCCATGGAAAGTCGTTTGGATACAGTTCAAACTTCGGATCAGGATCTTCTATTTCTGCACAGCAAAATTATTGATCTGGAAGACCGCAGTTGAAGAGACAATGTCCGTTTTTTGGGGTTTCTGGAGAACATTGAAAGGAATGACATGAAATTGTTCCTCTGCAACACTCTTCCACTAATGACCGGTATTTCCTTTGTTCCACCTCTTGAAATACAACGCGCTCACAGAATTGGTCCTCCACGTCCAGATTCCTCTGCGCGCCCTAGACCAACTATTGCTTGTTTTCTTAGGCATGAACAAACTCGACAAATTTTGTCTGCAGCTCGCTCAAGAGGTCCTTTTCTTTTTCAAGGTCATACTATTCATATAGCTGCAGATTTTTCTAAAGAGATGAATGAGCGACACAAGGCATTCCTTTCCATGCGACCTCAAATACGTCAGCTAAACATCAAATATGGATTGTTTGAACCTGCGCGCTTTCGTATTACCAGGAATGGAGAATCCAAGGACTATGACCCTGTACTTCTGCAACAATTCTTGGATGACATCAAATCTCACGACATGGAAACACAATCTTCCCATTGTGAGCAGTCTCAATCGTCTTCTTCTACTTCCTCACATATGCCAATGCAACATCCACACATTACTAGTCCTTCCAGGCAGCGTGGTAGAGACCTGAATCGTCTTCACCGTTCTCAGGATGATAGGATTTCAGCTTTGCACTCTATTTCTACTCTTACTAAGGAACCACAGAGAGATAAATCTAGATCGCCTCTTAAAGCACCTTCAGATGCTGACGGAATGACACTTTGATGTTCAATTGTTTATTTTGATGCTTTGCTGTTTTTTCAATCATATAATGTAGCCACTTCTGCTTCCTTTCGCATATTGCAGAATCTGCTTTAATGTTATTATGTCATTTTTAATTAGCACTATTTTTCGCTTTAAAATGCATGTCTCCCTAATATTTTAATGTTTATTGCATGTTTAAACATAGTAACTGGCATTTCACATGGTTTTTTCTTCATTGTTGATCCCCTCCCTTTGGAGGTATTAGCATTATTTTAATTAGTACTCTATTTCTATCATTCTTAGTTATCTCAAGAATTGTAGTTTGTATTGATATTTAACTGCTTTATTTGTTCCAATGTTATTGCTATATATTCTTCTACACCTTTTTTTTCTTTACATCTAGTAAGTTTATTTTCCTTGATTATGGTAAGTTTTGATGTCTTCTTTATTTATATGTTCAGATTTTTTTTATTATACATGTTTTCTTTTTCTTTTAATCTCCCTTCTTCTTTTCTCTTTATTTATTCCACTCTGCAACCTGTTCTATCTTATTGTATTCTTGTCTTTTATACCTCTATAACCTTCGTCTGTTTATCGAATGCTCATATATCTCACTCTTTTCTCTTCGTTTATTTCTGGATGTTCATTGTCTTTGTCTTTATTTATTGCACTATTATCTTAATCTTTTTTATTACAGTTATGTCATAGTGTAGTCTTGATTGCTCCTATTTCATTGCTTTGCATTACAACATTATGCGTTATGGTTTACTATGATTATGATGGTACTGCATTGAATACTTCACATTTCTAACATTTCTCATATATCCATATTGTATTATTTATTTGATCTGTTTTTTTCTTCCCTCTGATGGGGTCCTGCCCCACGGTGTTGCTTTCGTGCACCCAGACCCGCGGTTCACAGTCTAGGTTCCTTAACTATCCTCTTATTTTATTTTCTATCCACTTCTTCTTATCTCCATACCCTATTTCTTTCTTCTATTCATTGTTACTTTTTTCTATCCAGATCATTTACTTTGCTTTTCTAAATTTCTTTTATGTTTTTGTATTTTCTTCCTTTGTATTTCTCTCCCATCAGTTTCTAGTAATTTTACAACTTTTGACCTTGGTTATCCAAAGTACCACTCTTCCCCATTTTTCCTTGTACCCCTATTCCTCCTCTTTTCTATTCTGTTCCTGAACTTTTCTACCATGTCTCATGCTCATCCTTTATCGGTGGTTTCCTGGAATGTTCATGGTCTTACCCATTATATTAAAAGAAAGAAGGTTCTCTCATATTTGCACTCAAAAACGCGTGGACATAGCTTTACTGCAGGAAACACAGTTAGATGACATTGAATCTAATAAACTCAGTAGAGACTGGGTTGGGAAGGTTATTCATAGTAGTATTTCCAAGATTGATCCCACCAACCCTAATCCTGTGCGTTAGTGTGGTGTAGCCATTCTTGTCCGGAAGTCACTTCCCTTCACCATTTCCAAGACATGGTCAACGTTTCTACATCCTCTCTTCTCACAACCTCTCTCACATACCCTTCCGATGAAATGTCAATCCTGCTTATCCATTATGTACTCCAATACTCAATGGGACCAAATTTTAGAAGGGTTGCATAAAGGTGTTCGGGAAGCTCGTCTTAAATTCTGTATTTTCAAAATTCTTCATGAATGGCATTGGTCTCCTGTTAAGTTACATCAAGCTAAGCTATTATTGCATACTTCTTGCTGGAGATGTTCTGCTCCTGGTTGTGACATAACACACATTATTTGTGAATGCCCACGCACCAGACCCTTCTGGTTATTTGTGGGGAAGACATTGAGTTCTACAGTGTCATTAACCTTACCTCTTACACCTGCCACCATTATTCTACATGATTTTCGGGGTTTCCCGAACCTTTCTAAACCACAAATTTGCCTTCTTCATACTGCTTTGGCCACAGCCAAGATTTGTATTTTACCTCACTGGAAGTCTCCCTCAGCTCCTTCTCAGGAAGAATGGTTGGTGGCTATGATGCAAATGGTTTTACACGAACGCACAATTTACAATCTTCAGGACCAAGCTTCCATTTTTTTTTTTAACTTTGTTTATAGAGTTTTCAGTAGTTCAAACCTTGGAGGTTACATTTGTCATCACACATTTATCATCATTGTAGCATTCTATACAGCGGTCAAATTATGGCGATTTATACTATATCAAACATAATCCACTGGCATTCAACGAAAATAAAAGCGACAGGGCCCCAGCTGTGATCCAGAATCCCTCATGCATGGATCGTATGACTGTAACATACCTTCATCAATATTCAACAGAGTCCCCTGTAAGAAGCAGCTGTATCTCTATAACACAATAGCCTCGGTGCAGCAGTCTAGCGATACATATACCTACAATGCGTCTGTCCTACACCTGATGGCAATTAGTAACAGAGCAATAGGGTATATTATCTTGCCCATACCTGGTGATTTCCTCCGCCACATTGTCACCCAGTCGTCCCCGTCCCCCCGTATCTTCTCTTCGTATGAAGTGTCTCAGCCTCCCTTGTTTCCAACAGGTGTAGATTGGAGTTATCTACTATCATCCAGGATGATCCGAGTCTAATTCTCCCTGACTGGTGGAAGTGCCCTGCGTCAACAAATAACATTTCAATAGGGCCCAGATATTAATTGGTCTTGAAGCTACTGGTAATAATTCAGCATAAGTTGCCAGTTGTTCCTGGCAATATGTAAGGTCGCTGATCCAATCCTTGAATTTAGGCGCCCTCCCTCTGCCCCACCTGCATGCGACTCTTCTTTTAGCCATGAGCAATGCCAGCGCTATAAATTTGCGGTGTGCTGCCTGGAGTGGCTCAACATATAACAACAACGCCAAGACTGGGGTTGGCTCCACCGCAGTGTTTATCATCTTAGATAGGGCAGCAAAGACTTGCTGCCAGTACACATGTACTCCTTCACAAGCCCATGCCAGGTGTAGAAAGTCGGCTCCAGGGGCATGGCATCTATCACAAGCACCTGAGTCGCGCAGCCCGTATCTATGCATGCGAGCAGGTGTGTAGTATAGCCGATGTAGGTACTTATAATGAATTATCCTGAGTCTGCTGCTCGCTGAGATGCGTCCAGTCTGTTGTGAGCAGAAGTCCCATTGTCGCTCCGTCAATTCCACTCCTAACTCCTGTTCCCACTTTGTCTTTGCTATAGGAACTGGCAGCTCCCTCAACTCATGCACTGTCTTATAAATCGTCGAAACTAACTTCTTGGCCGTTGCTCCGTGAAGAATCCGCTTCAATGGTGTGAAGACTAGGGGTTCGTTAGGAAAGTCGGGTGTAATAGATCTAATTCCCTGCCGGAGGCGGATATTCAAGTAGTGTCAAGTGGCGAACCATTGATACCCAAAAACATGTGTTCTAGTGTTCGGAATGTACCCCCATTATATAGGTCCCCCACGTCTTAATATGAATGTGTTCAGCTAGTTTATGAAATGCGGTCTCCTGTAGCAGGGGCATGTCTGGGTGGTATGCGAGTGGCAGAAGCGGCGAGTACAGGAAGGGCGTATCAAGATATTTGCCCAGCTGGAGCCAAGCGTTGGTCGTGGCCATCACTGTTGTCGGCGTCTTGTCTCTACCATGGAGCGGGATATAAAATGCTCCTGCAATAGGAACCGGCAGAGCCAGCCAGTGTTCTGCCGCCACTTAAGGCATATACCTAGGTTGGTGAACCCAATAAAATGCGTAATGTGCTTGTGCACTGTAGTGATATAATTCGAAGTCAGAGATTCCAAAGCCCCCTTGGGCATAGGGCCGAATCAGGGTCTTTCACGTGAGTCTAGGGTTTTTCCCTCCCCACACCAGGCGGGTAAGTTCGACCGTAACCGCTGGAAAAAATATATCCCGGGATAAAAAGGAATATTCAGGAAGAGATAGAGGAACTGCGGCAGCACCACCATCTTTATCAAGGATACTCTGCCCGCCATTGACAGTGGCAGTGTGATCTAGCGTGCTATCTTATCCGAGAGTCAGTCTATGGCTGTACCGTAATTAAGCCTCAGTAACTCATCCCTGTCTTTTGATATACGAATCCCTAAATATTTAAGTTCATCTTCACACCAGGCTATCGGGTAATCCATAGGGAACTTTGTCGTCGCAGCCGTAAGCAGGAAGAGGTACGATTTGCTCCAATTTATTGTGACCCCAGACAGTCCACCAAAAACTATGAACTCTCTAAGCACGGGGTTTATATTTTGTTGGGCGTCTCGGATATACACTCACCGCTGCTATAGCGGGCCTTTAGCTGCTTCTTCCTGCGAGGGGGACATCTTGGGTGAGGTAGTGCCGGTTGCGGCAGACATCTTGGGTAGCAGTCTAGCTGCTGGCTGACGTGATAGGCCCACAGGAGGCCATTTAAACCTGCCATAATGCTAGCGTGCAGCGTATGCGCGCAGCGGGCGCGCCGTGGGCTCGCCGGAGGCTCGCCAGAGGCGAGCCCATCTATGCCCATCCAGGACCAGACGGGACCCGGGGCCAGAACCCCTGGTTCGCGCATTATATATGACAGAGGTGAGCTTCTGGGAATCAACTTGCTGCGCTCACCCCTTGTGAAGGGGAGCGAGGCGGCGCTTCGACAGTTAGGACTTTGGAAGGCTCAGGAGAAAGATCTTGGCTGGCCTCTTACTTATAAAGCGGGGGTTGTGCACTATGGGCTGTTAAATACCCGCTCTCTCCAGAAACATAGTGGAGAAGTGTACTCATTGCTGGAGGACGGGGAATTCGATGTGTTGGGGATCACGGAGACGTGGTTGGAGGATTCCTCGCTACCGGATCTTGTGGCTGCCCTACCGGCAAGCTTCTCGGTCCTACATTGCAATAGAGCGGGAGAGAAAAGAGGCGGAGGGGTGGCACTCTTCTTTGCTGACCGTATGCGTGGAGAAATAATCTTGGCCGAAGATATAGGCGGGGCGGAGGTTCTGGGTGTTCAACTTAGACTGGGGACAGATTGCTTAACTGTCCTGGTAGTTTACTGTCCTCCTTGGGCCATGCCGGAGTTCCCGGACTTATTTTTTAAACTTGTGCAGGATATGCGCTCGAGGTTTGATAATTTGGTCATCCTGGGAGACTTCAATTATCATTGGGAACTTACCCCAAGAGAAGGGCAGGCTGGCCACATTGATGAGGCACTATCCTCGCTAGGTTTAACCCAACAAGTAAGGGGGCCGACACATGTGAAAGGTCACACGCTTGATTTAGTATGGACGTCAATGCCGGTACAGGGAGCGACGATCTCACAACCGTGTGTCTGGTCGGATCACCACTTATTGAAGGGAGATCTCCTGATGAACTCACATAAAACGAAACCGGCAGAAGGCCAGAGGCTGGTGAGGAAATGGAAGAACATCAATGGAGAAAAAATGGTGGCACATCTGCTAGCGAATTCATCTCAGACCCGTCTAGATGAAAATCCTGACGCTCTCTGTAGTAATCTAGAGGAGAGACTTCGAAGTGCGGTCGACTATGTGGCACCAGCACGCAGGGTCAATCTAGTAAATAGAGGCCGGAGGTCCCCTTGGTACAACGACTCTTTAAGGGAGAAAAAGAGAGCTCTACGCAAGACGGAGAGAGCTTGGCGCAGAGCCTACGATACTAAGGCGAGAAGTCTCTATATGCTAGAATTAGCGAACTATAAGCGGGCAATAATAGCTAGGAAGGCGGACTTATATGAGGAAAGGATCACCACAGCTATAGATCCTCAAAAGGAAATCTTCCGAGTCCTAAATGAACTCAAGAAAGTAAAAGAACAAAGGCCGGAGTTCACTTTAGAGGACTGTCAGAGATTTCAGAACTTCTTCACTAGCAAAATTAAAGATCTTACTTCGGAAATTGCCTGCACTTCCATACATGCTTGCCCCCCACTGACTACGTCGGCTAAAAAGCTGGTGGACAGACCTCTGGATTTTCTTCCTCCCATTACGAAAGAGGAACTGTCCCTGCTTATTGGGAGAGTTAAGTCTGGCTCCCAGGCTGATCCTTGTCCCCCTGATGTCTTCAAACTGGCTATGCCAGGAATAGAAGAGGAGGTTCTGACTCTTTTGAACTCATCCTTAGCATGAGGCAAGGTTCCTACTGCCTTTAAGGAAGCAAGGTTGATCCCTCTGCTAAAAAAGACTGGGGCAGACTTGAAATGCCTAAAAAACTTTAGGCCTATTTCCCAGATCCCTTTCCTGGCCAAAGTGCTGGAACAGCATGTTTTGGCCGACCTTTCTGACCATCTAGAAAGGAACGGTCTGTTGGAACCAAATCAATCGGGGTTCCGTGCAAATCACAGCACGGAACTGGTCATGCTGTCTATCATAGATGAGCTCCGGAATAGGGCAGACAAGAAGATACCCGGCGCCCTGGTGCTGTTAGACCTCTCCGCGGCGTTTGACACCGTTTGTCACAAACAACTCTTGTCGCGGATGAGGGACTTCGACATCCAGGGCACAGCCCACGCCTGGTTTGCTTCTTTCCTACAAGGGAGGACACAAAGAGTTCAGCTGGGAGAATTGCTCTCTACTGCAACACCAATCTCCTGTGGAGTGCCACAGGGGTCGGCTTTGTCGCCCCTGTTATTCAATATATATCTCCAACCATTGATTGCACTCCTGAATCAAATGGATTGTCAGGTATACAACTATGCTGACGACACCCAAATCATTATCCAAATGGATAATGCTCCTGGGGCGTCAGCAAATCTGCAAACCATTTTGAAGCACACAGCCAATTGGATGTCGCTGAACTCCCTAAAAATTAACCCGGACAAGACGGAGGTTCTACCTATTACCATCGCTGGCAATCCATGGCATGATGGATTCTGGCCTAGGGAACTTGGACCGCCCCCGGAGCCGGCAGTGGCAGTAAAAAGCCTAGGCATCCATGTGGATGACAAACTTTCCATGCGGAAACAAGTTACCACGGTGGTAGGAACTTGTGTTGGCCTGCTCCGTCAACTTAGAAAAATTGCGCCACTACTGTCCTATTCCACATTGAGACGGGCGGTTTCCGCAATGATTCTAGCAAGATTGGACTACGGCAACTCGCTTTATTTGGGTTTACCCCAAAAACTCCTGGACAAACTTCAGATGGTGATGAATGATGCCGCCAGGCTCATTCATAAGAAACCCAGGAGCACGCATGTGTCCCCACTTATGCGTGAGCTACATTGGCTCCCAGTAAGGCAGAGGGTGCTCTTCAAAGGGTTATGTATTGCACACAAATCTCTTTACGGTAAGGCACCAAGATACATTAAGACCCGCCTGATTCCATATAAACCGGCCAGGGTGCTAAGATCTGCTGAGGCAACCCTTCTCACACAACCACGTTTTAGATTGGCGACAGTGGGCGGTCGTGCCATCTCGAACACCCTCCCAGCAGTTTGGAATAGTCTACCGGCGGACTTGCGCAAAGAACCTAATTTGCTGTCCTTTCGGAAGAGGTTGAAGACTGTTCTTTTCCAGAAGGCCTGGGGTGGGCTATAAATTTCTGGGAAGGGTCTTTTTCAGGTTTCCTGCGGTGCTTATCGGACAAGCGCTTAGAGACCCCTGGGTTATAACGCGCTATATAAATCGAAATAAATAAATAAATAAATAAATATCATCTGCCTAGAGGGATACCAAGATTTGACGCCTATTGCATAGTAGTGCCTTGTCATTATGATGCTGCCGCAGTTTCGCTGCTAAGGGCTCAACTGCGATTGCAAATAGTAGAGGCTACAATGGGCATCCCTGCCTCGTGCCTCTTGTGATAGGTATGCACTGCGACACCCTCCCATTATTAAGTATTTGGCGAATCATACAATAATCTAATCCAGGATAAGAAAATAGGGGGGGGAAACCCATGCGGGTCATCACCCCAAACACATAATCCCATTCTATGGAATCAAACGCTTTTGTGGCGTCTAAAAATATTGCTACAATAGGTAACTCTTAAGAGATGTTATTCATAACCGTAAAGAAGGTTCTCAGGTTATGAGACGTTGCCCTACCAGGGACAAAACGTTAATGGTCAGGTAAAATGAATCCTTCCATAAGTAGATTGAGGCATGAAGCGACAAGCTTCGCCAAGATTTTAATATCGCAGTTGAGTAGCGACAGAGGACGGTATGAATCACAACTAGTAGGCGATTTTCCCGGCTTTAGCAGTGATCTGATGAGCGCCACTCTCATTGAGGGGGGTAAATGTACCACTTCCAATGCGTCTTCATACACGTCCCGTAATATTGGGGCCATTAAGTCAATGTAAGTCTTGTAGAATTCGATTGGTATACCGTCTAGGCCAGTGGCTTTGCCGGATTGCATATGCATTATAGCTTCCTGCACCACGTCTAATTCAAACGGGGCGCTCAAGAAGTGCCGTTGTGTATCGCCCAGCCATCCCAGAGAGACGTCTGCCAAGTATCTATTCAGATCTAGTGTGCCTGCCCTAGTGGTGGTATAGAGCTCAGAGTAGTGCGCAGTGAAGGCATTCAATATGTGCTTAGTGTCTCTATAGACCAACCCATCTATTCCATCAATTTCTAATACCACATTCGTAGATCGTGTCATGCTAATCGTCGTGGCCAGTGCCTTACCCGGCCATAATGACAGGCCATCCAGTAGCGCCCACGAAACTTGGAATCTCTACTTGCCTCCTCCGTGTATTCCGAGAGTTTCTCCCTAACTCGCACTTGAGTCGCCCCGTCCGGGCGCCTTGCTAGGGTTTCCTCCAGCAATTTAAGCTCATCTTCAAGAGTGGTCAGCTTGTGTAATATGCTTTTTAGTACTCCAGACCCTTTCGCTATGCAAATCCCTCTCAGAGTGACCTTAAACGCCTCCCAAATAGTTTCTACAGATTCTACAGTACCTTTATTACGTTCAAAGAAGCCTAAATTTTCCTCCCTGAGTTCCTCTTGAAATACAGTATCTAGGAGCATAGTAGGTTGTAGGCGCCACCGAGATTTCGGTGGGCCTAAATCCTCCGCGCTTAGGGTAAGCCGTATTGGTGCGTGGTCCGAATAAGTCCTGGCCAAATGTTTCACGCCAGATATCGCTGGGCACAGTCCGTGGGATAGAAAGATGCAATCTAACCGCGCCCAGGACGCGGCTTGTGCCATAAAGTGTGTGCCCTCTCGCACTGTCAGGTGAAGGTGTCTCCAGGCACCCACTAGGTTGTACTCAATGAGTATGTTGTGTAGTTCAGAGCGTGCTTTTGTGTAATGGTGGGGGGCTGGGTGTGATCTGTCAACTGTAAGGTCACGTGTCACATTAAAATCCCCACCCCACATTATGTGAGCAGTCCCGATGTCCACTACCGCTGCCCACAGCTCAGTAAAATAGTGAGGGTCGTCCACATTCGGACCATAGCAACAAGTTAATGTTATCGACTCATGTCCCAACCGCCCCCTCAACACGCTGTATCTTCCCTGTGCATTGTGTTTCTCGCCTGCTAATACGAATGGTGTACCTTTTTTTAATTAAAATCGCAGTGCCTCTCGCGTACGTCGAATATGAGAACGATCTGTGCTCTCCCCACCTGCTAGCAAAGGTATTATTCGGTTGAGGCTTGAAATGTGTTTCCTGCAGGAACGCAATGTGTATGCTATGCCTGTCCAGATACAACAGCACATGCCTGCGCTTGCGCGGGTCACCCAGACCTCTCACGTTCCACGTGAGAATATTCAGATCACTTACTGCCATAAAATGCGTATATCACAGCGGACCGACCAGCCGGTGCCCTTGTCGCCATGGAACTATGCTCTACCATCTTGCAACATAGATAACGGCATACTGCTGACATGCAATGCTCAATTTCACGCCAGTCTGATCTTGGGACTGTACTGTTATTATGGTACATAACTCTGCCATGTGTGGTTCCCAATTGCGTCTCCCTACTACTCTCCTTCTCACAATCCAACCCAAACTTCCCTCTCCTCCCACCCACGTCGTGGATGGAAACAGTCCTGCCCGTTAACCTGTACTCCACAATACTCAATGCAATACTATCCTTACTCCTTGCTTTCCCCCCCGAACCTCCCCCCTTCCACTGAAGCAACCCAAACTTGCCAGAACACTTCGCCCACCCCCACCCTTCTCACTCAACAACAACAGCGTTAATATCACGCTAACATTTTCAAATAATTGGGAATACCCGTTGGGGGACATTCTAGGTGGTTACACAGCCACTTCCCCTCCCCAAGCCCTATGACCTGTTCGACCTCTGGGCTTAGTCCGAGGAGGGGAGGTGGGGCCTGGCATACATTACCACCGGAATACTCGTTAACATCTTGGCCCTCCGTTCAGCAAGTGTCCCCAGCTCCGTTGCTGTTCTGCATACCACCAATATCGCATGTCGTAGTCCATTTAAGAAAAACCTGGTCTGCAGTGTGTGCACTTCAGGATTCCTCGTCCAACTCTTGTGTGTTGTCTTGGTGCGCAGCACCTCGTCCACTTGGTCCACGCTGTGTTCGCTTCAATGTTCGCAAATAGTCCTCCACTTGCTGTGGATTCGTAAAGGAGCGTTGCTTTCCTTGATGTGTCACTCTGAGCCGAGCAGGATACAGCAATGCATAGTCCATTTGTGCTGTGCGAAGTTTCTTTTTCACTTCAATAAACTTGCATCATTCCTCCTGTAATATTGGAGTGAAGTCCGGGTATATTGAGAAGGACATTCCTTCGTGTGTCAGTTTGTTTGGTTCGTGCTGCCCGCAGGGCCGCATCTCGTTCACGGTAATTTAATAATCGCGCTATAATAGGCTGTGGCGGGTTCCCGGGTGTTGGCTTCGGCCCAAGAGACCGGTGGGCTCGTTCTACGATAAACTGCGAGGAAAAGGCGTCAGTCCCAATAGTGGCCAGGAGCAGTTTTTCTATATAGTCCTCCATGCGCCCAGTATTTGTGGATTCCGGCACACCTGTTATGCGAATATTATTGCGTCTACTTCGGGCTTCTAAATCCTCGTTCTTCGCTGCGATTACCCGTAGTAGCTTGTCTATTCTTGCGAGTTGCGCCGTGTGACTAGCGGTGGTGTCATCGTTCTCCGATATGCACCTCTCTGTTTTCGTAATCCTTTCTTCATGCACGTCTATTTTGTGCACAATTGCGTCCATTCTCGAGGACATCCTATCCACTTTGTCAACCACCGTTGCGAATCCCTTTCTTATATCTTGCAATATCTGTTGTACATCTACGTCCTTAGATGCTGTTGCGCCGCCCGGCACATCCGTCCTACTCGCTTCTCCATCCTCCGAGTTAGGCTTTGGCCCTTTTTTCGCTGCGTTGAAGTTGAGCTTCGGCTGACTGGTGTCCGGCTTTCCCTTAGCTCCACGAGGTCAGGGCACTTCGATCCAATGGCCGCCTCGCTGCGTCTGCCGTCCCTAAGTAAGACCGATGTCGTCCTCAGCTACTTTTTCTCCCCGGCAACACCAAGCAATACCAAGCAGTAATCTGGTGCAATTCTGATACGCTCCTCTCTGGGTCCGCCACGCCGCCAGTGCCCACCAGCCTGGAGTGTAGAAATGCGCTCCCACGTGCAGCAAGTCCAGCTCTCCGATCTCCCACGCGGCCAATGTTCTACAGGGCTCCGGTGCAGAGAATGCCCCTGTATCTCCAGTCCCTCAACAGCCTTCTTTATACTGTGCACTATATCGCGGGCTTTGTGGCCCCCTCAGCTCCCCGTTAGGCAAGGCTCTACCCTCAGTGCCAGAGTCACACAGGGGTCCATCCAGCCATGTGGCGCCACTTCACCCTCCGCACATCAACCTGTCCTCGGGAATGGGCTCGGCCTCCCAATGATGCCCCCGACGTCCCCTCTACCTGTCTCAGCTTGCCACAGTGGGGTATCCTCTCCACTCCTTCACTCTCCAGCAGTGCCTCTGCTTGTGTGCCAGTGTGCCGCTCCTCAGTCCGCCATTTTCGCCACTCTCTAGCCTCGGCACTATCACAGGGCCCGCAGCTGTCTAGCCGCAACCCTGTTACACAGCTCTCAATTTCACCGGGTCACGTACCAGGTTAGACGCCCTTTGTGTCAGCAGATCGCCTCGCACTCCGGGGGGGGGGGGGGGCTCGGTCTCACTCTCCAGTCGGCAGCCGATTATCCCCAAACTTTCACCAGAAAGTGGGGGTCGTGTCAGTCTCTAATTCAGCACAGTCTTGGCCAGTTAACGAGCTGGTTAGACAGGATTATTAGAGGATCGATGTTCCAGGCTACAGGAGCCTCACCTGCAGGCGGCCATTCTGTCGTGCGCCCTCTCCCAAGCTTCCATTTTTCTTCAAACCTGGTCCCCATTTTTGGAAACCACAATAGATGATGTCTCTACATCTACTCCTTCTTCTTCTACGCATGCTATGCCTACTTAACTTTCCTTTCCCTCCCCTCTTTCCCCACTCCTACCCCTTTCCCCCCATTGTTCCTCTGGTACCTTTTTTTCCTTCTTTCTTACTTTTTTTCTTTCTTTCTTTTCCTTTTCTCTTCTGTTCTTTGTATTTTCTTTTCTTCCTATTTTTTGCTTTTATATTTTATTTTATTTTTATTTTATTTCCACTCGCTCTGACTTTATATGCCAAGATATGTCCATATCTTTTTCTATTGTTACCCCTTATTGGGCTATGGAATATATGCTGTTAATTATTTATTTTCTTATTTCTGCTCTCCTTTGCATAAAATGTATTATTACTTGTACTTTCTTTATCTTACTATGATATTTTATTGCTTTGATATTATCTTTGTATTTTATTGCATATTCCAATAAAACATTTCACACAAGAAAGAGTACACAGTGAGAGTTTACTCCAGTTTTTTTTATGAATATATCTCGATTTGTTTGTTTTATATAAACCGATACATGTGGAGACATCTTTGTGTAGCCCACCTCTTCCCTTCCCATTCCAATCAACATCTTAATTATCTCTTCCAATACCAGGATACCAGATTGTCAATCCTGACACTTTAGTTCGCATTAAGAAAGGCGATGAGGATTTCGTCAATCCACAGGATTCATCAACAAGAGCAGAGATGATCGACAACATCTCATGTAAGTCAACATCTTTAAATATCTTGGCAATATAACAAACGAAGGGTTGGACAAAATATCTTGCAGGATCTCTGAAGGCGTGAGTGTCCCAGGTTACAAATGTTTCAGCTCAACAAAGTATTTTGCTGTATGACATTTTACTGAGCAGCAAGTCTTGGCCTCACTCACTGAGACGCTACTTGCAACAAATTAAAGAAAACAATGTATGTCCTGTACCCATGATCCTTCTTGCCTGACCTGAATATCAGCTGTGGTGCATGCTGGGATACTGGAAAATGAAGATTCCTGCTTTTATTTCCTTGGCTTTAAATAAATGTTTCTAGTCCCATTTTATTGAATTTAGGAGTATTTGGACAACATAGCTTCCATTCTAAAAACGAAAATTACCGAAATGTGGCTAATTTGTAGGCTTTGCCTTTTAATGGCCTGCAGAAAAGTTCTTTATGTAAAGTGTGTTGTTTTTCAACAAAGGGGGTGGGGTGGGTGGGTGGGTGAGTTTGTGTGTGGGTGAGTAATCAATCAATCAATCAGAGTACTTGTACATCACGCTACTTACCCGTGAGGGTCTCAAGGCGCTGAGGGGAGGGGGGTGCTGCTACTGCTCGAAGAGTCAGGTCTTGAGGAGTCTTCTGAAGGCGAGTAGATCTTGGGTCTGCCGTATGTGGGTAGGGAGGGTGTTCCAGGTCTTGGCGGCGAGGTAGGAGAAGGATCTGCCGCCGGAGGTTGTTCGTTGTATGCGGGGGACAGCTGCAAAAGCGAGGCTGGCATAGCGGATCTGGCGGGTGGGGGTTTAAACGCTGATTCTGCTGTTCAGGTAGGCTGGTATGGCGTAGTGGAGTGCTTTGTGTGCGTGGGTGAGGAGCTTAAGGGTGATCCTCTTGTCAACGGGGAGCCAGTGTAGGTCTCTCAGGTGGGTGGTGATGTGGCTGCGGCGGGGGACGTTGACGATCAGGCGGGCGGAGGCGTTTTGGATGCGTTGTAGTCATCATAGGTGTTTGGCTGGGAGTGCGCTGCCGTAGTCCAGTCTGCTGCTGACGAGGGCCTGTGTCACCATTCTTCTTGTTTTGGTCGGGGTCCACTTGTAGATCCTGCGGAGCATGCAGAGGGTGTTGTAGCAGGAGGAGGAGACGGCGTTGACCTGCTTAGACATGGAGAGGGAGGGGTCGAGGATGAATCCTAGATTGCGTGCATGGTCGGTGGGTGTTGGTGCTGTTCCCAGTGTGGTCGGCCACCAGAAGTCGTCCCAGGCTGAGGGGGTGGGTCCGAGGATGAGGACCTCCATCTTGTCTGAGTTCAGCTTCAGACGGCTGCTCCTCATCCAATCGGGGACGGCCTTCATTCTCATGTGGAGGTTGGTTTTGGCGATGTGCGGGTCCTTGGTGAGGCAGAGGATGAGCTAGGTGTCGTCAGAGTAGGAGATGATGTTGAGGTCTTGATGGCGGGCCACTTGTGCGAGGGGGGCCATGTAGACGTTGAACAGCGTTGGGCTGAGAGATGAGCCCTGGGGTACGCCACAGATGATGTTGGTTGCTTCGGATTGGAAGGGTGGAAGGCGGACGCTCTGGGTTCTGCCGGAGAGGAAGGAGGTGGTCCAGTCAAGAGCCTTCTCTTGTATTCCGGCTTCTAGAAAGCGTGTCCTTAGAGTGCAATGGCAGACCTTGTCGAAGGCGGCTGACAGGCCCAGGAGGATGAGGGCTGATGTTTCGCCGTTGTCTAGTTGGCGCCTGATGTCGTCTGTGGCGGCGATGAGGGCTGTCTCGGTGCTGTGGTTTCGTCTGAATCCGGACTGGGCCGGGTCCAAGATGTTGTTGTCTTCGAGGTGGAGGGCCAGTTGCATGTTGACGATTTTCTCGATGACCTTTGCCGGGAACGGGAGCAGGGAGATGGGACGGAAGTTCTTGAGGTCCTTGGGGTCCGCTTTGGGCTTCTTGAGGAGGGCGTTGATTTTGGCGTGTTTCCAGCTTTCCGGGAATGTCGCTGTTTTGAGGGAGATGTTGATGACCTTCCGTAGTTGGGGTGCGATGGCTGCTTCTGCTTTGTTGAATACTTGGTGTGGGCACGGGTCAGACGGAGATCCTGAGGGAATGGAGTTCATGACCTTGCGTGTCTCGTCGTCGTTGACGTTGGACCAGGAGGTCAGGCGGTTGCCGCTGGTGGTGTTCACAGGGGAGGTGGAGTCTGGCATAGTCGTGGAGGTCGTGGTGTTGAAGCTGTCGTGGATGTCAGCGATCTTGCGGTGGAAGAAGATGACTAGTGAGTCGCACAGTTCTTGTGAGGACGTGATGTCGTTGGCGCTGGGGTTGGAGAGTTCCTTACGATGCTGAAGAGCTCTTTGCTGTTGTGTGCGTTGTTATCCAAGCGATCTTTGAAGAAGGATCTCTTGGCTAATCTGATGAGGTGGTGGTGTCTGCGGTGGCGTCTTTGTGAGCTGCATGGTTGTCCGGTGTGCGTTTGTGGAGCCATGTCTTCTCCAGTTTCCGGCATGCGCGTTTAGACGTCTGGAGCTCGTCGGTGCACCAGGTGGCTCTCTTGTTGGCATGGCTGTTGGAGGGTTTCTTCAGCGGGGCGAGGGTGTTGGCGCAGTCGTTGATCCACTGTCTGAGGTTTCGGGCTGCGGCTTCTGGGTTGGTGGGGTCGGTGGGTGGGTTCTTGGCGAGGGAGGTGATCAGCTGTTCTTCGGTGACTTTGCTCCAGCAGCTGCGAGGCAGCTGTTGGGTGCGGTGGTGCGGGGTTGGTTTCTTGAAGGTGAAATGGATGCAGCGGTGGTCGGTCCAGTGGAGTTCAGTGGTGTGGTCGAAGGCGATGTGGGAGCCTGTGGAGAAGATGGGATCCAGCGCGTGGGTGGGTGCAGTGACGAGTTGTCTGAGGCCCAGGTTGGCGAGGTTGTAGATCAGGGTGCCAGAGTTGGCGTCATTGTTGTTTTCGAGGTGGAAGTTCAGGTCCCTGAGGAGGATGTAGTCTGTTGAGGCGAGTGCGTGGGTGCTGGCGAGGTCGGCGATGGAGTCGCTGAACTGAGCCCAAGGTCCGGGGGTCTGTGGAGGAGTGTTCCTCTGAGGGTGGTGTTGGGGTCGTTGTGGATCCGGAAGTGCAGGTGTTCGGCAGTGTTGAGGGTGTCGTCTGGGTGGCGACCTTGAGGGTGGACTTGTGGATGATGGCTATTCCTCCTCCGATTCCGTTGGCGCGATCCCTGCGGGTGATCTTGTAGCCGTCCGGGATGGCTATGGCGATGTCCGGCGCCGAGGAGTCGTTCCACCAGGTCTCGGTCAGGAAAGCCACGTCTGGTGGTGTCGAGCAGATCCCAGAGCTCGACGGCGTGTTTGCGTGCGGAGCAGGTGTTGAGGAGTATGCAGCGGAGGTGGTTGGGTCCAGTCCTTGGAGGTTTGGTGGTTCTGTCGCAGGTGAAGCTGCAGGTGTGGCAGGAGAAGGATTCGTGGGTCCGTTTCGGGGCAACCTGGAAGCAGGTGTAGTTTCGGCCGGCGTTGAGTGCGTGGAGGGTGCTGGCGTCGTAGTGGATTCTGGTGTTGTGGCGTTTGCGGGGTCCAGGGTTTCTGTCGCTGGGCGTGGTCCAGGCGTGGATGGGCGCAGCACGCCGCTCCCGCTGCGCGTGTCCGCTGCGCGGCTGCTTCTCGGCCTGCATATGAGATGGCTTGGAAGGGAGAAGCAGCTGGGAGGCGGGACCGGGGAGGCGAATGGGTGTGCTGGGCGGGCGGGACGCAGGGATGCAGCTGCGGGAAAGGGTCGGATCGGGAGCAGCGGAAGGGGGCGGGGGAACTGGTGCACAGGGCAGAGGGGAGGAAAAAACCCAGGAAACAAGGAGGCAGCAAGGAGGCAGGAACCAGGCAGTCAGGTGACGAGCAGCAGCGTGGGGGCAGCCTGCCTGCAAGCAGGGTCATAGGTCACAAAAATGCTCGGAAAGGTGACAAAAAACAGGGGGAAACGAGTGGCACAGAGGCAGAAAGGTCACAAGAAAGGGCAGAAAGGTCACAAAAAACAGGGGGAAAACGAGTGGCACAGAGGCAGAAAGGTCACAAGAAAGGTCACAAAAAACGGGGGGAAACGAGTGGCATAGAGGCACAAAGGGGAGTAGAGGCACGAAAAACTGGTACAATCAGGGGAGCAGAAGGCACAAAAAACGGGTACAATCAGGGGAACAGAAGGCACAAAAAACGGGTACAATCAGGGGAGCAGAAGGCACAAAAAACGGGTACAATCAGGGGAGCAGAAGGCACAAAAAACGGGTACAATCAGGGGAACAGAAGGCAAGAAAACAAGCACAATCGGGGGGAACAGAAGGCAAGAAAACAAGCACAATCACGGGAGCAGAAGGCAAGAAAAACGAGTACAATCAGGGGGCAGAGGCAAGAAAAACAAGCACAATCAGGGGAGCAGAAGGCAAGAAAAACGAGTACAATCAGGGGGCAGAAGGCAAGAAAAACGAGTACAATCAGGGGGCAGAGGCAAGAAAAACAAGCACAATCGGGAGCAGAAGGCAAGAAAAACGAGTGCAATCAGGGGAGCAGAAGGCAAGAAAAAGAGTACAATCAGGGGGCAGAGGCAAGAAAACAAGCACAATCAGGGGGAACAGAAGGCACAAAAAACGGGTACAATCAGGGGAGCAGAAGGCAAGAAAAAGAGTACAATCAGGGGGCAGAGGCAAGAAAAACAAGCACAATCGGGAGCAGAAGGCAAGAAAACAAGCACAATCACGGGAGCAGAAGGCAAGAAAAACGAGTACAATCAGGGGGCAGAGGCAAGAAAAACAAGCACAATCGGGAGCAGAAGGCAAGAAAAACGAGTGCAATCAGGGGGCAGAGGCAAGAAAAAGAGTACAATCAGGGGGCAGAGGCAAGAAAAACAAGCACAATCGGGAGCAGAAGGCAAGAAAAACGAGTGCAATCAGGGGGCAGAGGCAAGAAAACAAGCACAATCAGGGGGAACAGAAGGCACAAAAAACAAGCACAATCACGGGAGCAGAAGGCAAGAAAACAAGCACAATCACGGGAGCAGAAGGCAAGAAAAACGAGTACAATCAGGGGGCAGAGGCAAGAAAAACAAGCACAATCGGGAGCAGAAGGCAAGAAAAACGAGTGCAATCAGGGGAGCAGAAGGCAAGAAAAACGAGTGCAATCAGGGGAGCAGAAGGCAAGAAAAAGAGTACAATCAGGGGGAACAGAAGGCACAAAAAACGGGTACAATCAGGGGAGCAGAAGGCAAGAAAAAGAGTACAATCAGGGGGCAGAGGCAAGAAAAACAAGCACAATCAGGGGGCAGAGGCAAGAAAAACAAGCACAATCGGGAGCAGAAGGCAAGAAAAACGAGTGCAATCAGGGGAGCAGAAGGCAAGAAAAACGAGTGCAATCAGGGGGCAGAGGCAAGAAAAACAAGCACAATCACGGGAGCAGAAGGCAAGAAAAACGAGTGCAATCAGGGGGCAGAGGCAAGAAAAAGAGTACAATCAGGGGGCAGAGGCAAGAAAAACAAGCACAATCGGGAGCAGAAGGCAAGAAAAACGAGTGCAATCAGGGGGCAGAGGCAAGAAAAACGAGTGCAATCAGGGGGCAGAGGCAAGAAAACGAGCACAATCAGGGGGAACAGAAGGCAAGAAAACAAGCACAATCAGGGGGAACAGAAGGCAAGAAAACAAGCACAATCGGGGGAACAGAAGGCAAGAGAACGGGCACAATCGGGGGAGCAGAAGGCAAGAAAAACGAGTGCAATCAGGGGAGCAGAAGGCAAGAAAAACGAGTGAAATCAGGGGGCAGAAGGCAAGAAAACGAGCACAATCAGGGGGAACAGAAGGCAAGAAAACAAGCACAATCGGGGGAACAGAAGGCAAGAAAAACTAGTGAAATCAGGGGGCAGAAGGCAAGAAAACGAGCACAATCAGGGGGAACAGAAGGCAAGAAAACGAGCACAATTAGGGGAACAGAAGGCAAGAAAAACGAGTGCAATCAAGGGGCAGAAGGCAAGAAAAACGAGTGCAATCAGGGGTCAGAAGGCAAGCGAACGGGCACAGATAACAATGCAGGCACAGGGGGTAGACAGGCAATAGCGGTCACAGACACCAGAAGACAGTATGGGCAGTACAAGGAAGACAGACAGACAGACCGCGACAGTGATACAAACCTAAGGCCTACCACTGGCCACCAGTGATGAGGCCCAGGTGGTAGCCTGCGTGTGGAGGAGGGCCTCAACTTCTACAGCAGCGGCAGCTGGGGCAGGGTCAGGACACACAGGCGGAGCTGTGTGGTGGGGGAGCGACCTACCAGCAAGATCAAGGGTCGAATGTATACATAAGTGTGTCTATCAATCTATTTTCGTTTTTTTAAGTGCTAAAGGTTCCCTCATGTTGATGGGATAATTCAGGGCTCATGACTTTGATGACAATTCCTCTGTAGGAAAACTAAGATTACAAGTAACTTTTGCTTTTTGGGAATAACCAATGAGAATCATGTTGCCACGCTTATTTCCACTTTTTTTCTTGGTGTTTCACAAGAATTTAGCTTCTTTCAGCAGTGGAAATGTCTGCTTGAAACACTACACCTAGTAATCCTGGTGGGGGCTGTGAGAAGTTGGCCCGATATGCAACGTTCGCTATTCTAGCGACCGCTATGTATCGTTCCAACGACCCTTATGGTGTTCGGTTGTAAGTCAACCTATAGACCAGCTATCCTAGTAGCGTGGATACGAGCAGTCTAAGGCTAAAGACTCGAGAGGGCGCGTTAAGCCAGCTGTTTACCACACATGTACCCCTTGAACACCCAGTGAAAGGACACCACACAAGTGTTATGAAAATAAACAGGATATTTATTAAGATTCACAACAGCCCTGGACTCTTTATGAGGACAGGGTACTAAGCACAAACCAAATCTCTTAGGAAAATACTTCAAGTGCACAATTAAAACAAGTGTCCGAGGACACGGGAAGTTTAAGGTCTCGGGCGGACCCGATAAGGCAAGTCGGAAGCGAGGGACTCGGGACCCTAGAGTAAAGAGGCTATGCAGGCACCGAAATGCCGAGTTACCTAGCCACGAGGGCTGCGGCTGCACAAGTCTTACAGGCGTCGGGGTCTTCGCTGACGAGCCAGGAGCCGGAAGAAAGGAGTTGCTGGCCGGCGACCAGTGCTGAATAGTTCGTAGAGATCCAAGCCTGGATTAGAGTTTGATGATACCTGAAAGCAGAGGGGACCAAGTTCGTACTACTAGCCAGTAGTCAGAGGGTACCAGGAAGGCACCGGTTGGCCGTCACCTCGACCAGGTGAGTGGGCGACGCTAGGCTCTGCAGTCTCACGGACCAGGAGGCGTTGTCGGCGACCACGGTGGAGGTGCGAGCTGTCCCACGAAGGATGATGCTGTCGGCGTCGCTGGGCCCAGGATGGGGCAACAAGCCTTGGCAGATCTCAGGGCCACGTGGTGGGCCTAAGATGGCGTCTTGAGTGGACCAGGAGGGCCCGGGGTGCTTCTTGCAAAGATGGAAGCAAGGGCCAGTCTGGAGCAACCAGACCAGCAGAGTTGATTGTCGGATGTCGTCACAGAAGGGCACAAGCCAGCGGCTAGTGACCAGACAACGTGCTGAGCAGCGAGCAGAAGGGCCCCACGCAGATCGTGGAGATGCTGGGGGACTGCACTTCGGTGCTGGAGCGGCTCAGGGTCGGGGCTTCTCGGACCCCAGAGCACTCACCAGAGAATTACTTCGATGGTCGTGCTGGTTAAGAAAGCGTGCAGGTTGGGCGTGGCTTGGGCGCCGATGGCGATGGTCGCCTGAGAGCTCGGCTCCGGGACTGAGCCCGGATTTATCCTGTAAATCGGAGGCTGCGGGGCACCCCAGACCCCGCATTCGGCTGAGCGGACCGACGAAGACCTGCCGGGGCCCTTGGTGGGGCTCGGACGAGGGTTGCTCCGGAGTGCAACCGAAGTTTGCGGAGTCGCGGAGTGCGACCCAACATGGCGCCCGGACTTCTTTGTCCCCCTGGTCGGACCCACTGACTTGGAGGAGCGTCGCAAGCAGCGACTTGCGCCCGACTTCGCCATCCCCGGCTGCTCTGTGCACTGGCTGT
Organism: Lissotriton vulgaris; assembly: GCF_964263255.1. Lineage (NCBI taxonomy): Eukaryota > Metazoa > Chordata > Amphibia > Caudata > Salamandridae > Lissotriton > Lissotriton vulgaris. The sequence goes on along the minus strand of NW_028242560.1, from coordinate 664,932 downwards.
CTATTGGATCGGATTTCTCACGACGAGTTTGCACTCGGTTGGGTGGCCGGGCGGATGCCCACGTTATAGGGGACCCCGGGAGCGGACGCCCTGCGATCCAGGCGGTGGCCCGTCTCGCGACTCCGCACCTAGCTACGTCTTCCCGGCCAGCCCACTTCCATGGGAGGCGCGACACCTTGGCGCTACACATCGTCCGGTGGAGTTGGAGACCCTCAACCTGGATCTCTAGCGGGTGAGCGGGCCTGCCCGACACGGCGACGGTTGTCTCCGCCCCCTCATCGGTGCCCTCGGACGCCGTGGCGGTGGCGTGAGCGGAAGCGGAGAAGTCTCCACAGGCCCTGGAGACGGAGGTCTCCCATACTCGATCTGAGGACCAGTAGCCGGGAGGGTCGTGGTCGACGTCTGCACCCGGAGACGCCTACTCCGGAACCTTCACGGAGTGCCCCCGGCGACATGGGGAAACCTAGAGGAGCCAAGGGGCCTACCCCGACCGCCTCGGACTCGGAAGCCCAGGACAAAGAAGAGCTTGGGGACCCAAAGAGTTCTGATGGCGCGTCGATGCAACGGCAGTTCGACCGCGTCCTAGAGGCGATAACGACCACGAGATCGGCCCTCCAACAGGACATTGCCCAGGTGGCGACGAGCCTAGGTCTCCTCAGAGCGGACCATGGCAAACTTTCGGACCGGGTCAAAGAAGTGGAGAGCTCGGTGAAAACCTTGGAGCCGGCGCAGCGAACCTTGGCTGCGACGATGAAGGATGCCCTGTCCCGAATTGCGACCCTGGAGCAGAGGGCGGAGGATGCGGAAGGCCGCAACAGGCGGAACAACATTCGTGTAGTGGGCCTCCCGGAAAAAATCGAAGATGGCGACATGGTGACATACTTGGAGACCTGGCTCCGTGACACGGTGGCCCCGGAGGGGCTATCCTCCTTCTACACTCTGGAGCGTGCCCACAGAGTCCCGGCGCGGCCGCCGCAACAGGGACGCACCCCGAGGCCGGTGGTGTCGCGATTATTGCACTTTCGGGACAGGGATTTAATCCTCAACGCCGCCAGGCATAATGGTCCATTCAAAGTAGCGAACAGTCAGGTGAACATCTTTCCGGATTACACCTACGAGACTCAACGCAAGCGTTTCTCCTTCCTGGCGGTCAAGCGCGAGCTCAGGAGCGAGGGCATCCAGTACTCGCTTCTCTACCCTGCAAAGCTCCGCATCATAGTCGACGACAAAACTCAGTTCTTCGACACCCCGGAGGATGTCTGTGCCTGGCTCGAGCTTTATAGGACAGGGAAAGATGGCTTCGGCTCCTCGTCCCAACAGGCAGATGAGCCGGAACAGAGACGGCGATCCAGGAGGATCAGGAATCGCCGCGGCCGCACGGGAGGGCCCTCCACTGCAGAGACGTCGTCGGAGCGGAGGGGAGTGCTGGAAGTGTTGTCGGAGTTGTCGGGTGCACGGGACGAAGCCATCGAGGAGGAGGAAAACCTGGGTGAAGAGGTGGCACCATCGGACTCGGAGGACTCAGTGACTGATAGTGCCCATACACCGGTGATCACACCGAAATCGGTGGAGGACCTTTTGGATGGACAAGGGTAACGGGGTGTGCTGCCTTATTTTGGGTGGGGGCCCGGCAGGGGGGAGGCGGTTGCCGTCCATAGCTGCTGACAAAGAGGGAGGGGGGGGGGTGCCCCTGTTTCTGCCCCGGGAGAGGTTGTCGACACTGTTTAGGGCTTGCTATGGTCCTGGTGGCCTAAGCGTCGAGGGCCCACTGCCTCCGCCCGGCCCGCACCTGGCCCTTAAGGCCTTCCCACGGTGGCGACCGTGGGATTAGTAGGGGTTATTGGGTTGATGGAAGGCGAGGTTTGGATGGGATCTAGATGGTATAGTTTGGGTCCTGTTCTGGGGTGGGTGGGTGAGGGTTTGGTTCGTTCTTGGGTGGTTTGGTTTTGGTTGGGGGAAATGGCCGCCATCAGTGCTGGGAGGAATGATGTCTTTTCTTTGTGGGGACCCGGATGGGGAGATTGTGCGAGAACGTTATGGGACAATGGCTGATGTTGCTAACTTGAAATGTGTCACTTGGAACGTAAGGGGGCTTCATACTATGTCCAGGCGCCACAAGGTCCACGCTTATTTAGTGCGTAGGGGAGTGCAAATGGCGCTGCTGCAGGAAACTCATCTGAACAAGGCGGAAGGGGCGGCGCTACAGCGTAGATGGCGGGGGCAGGTCTTTTCCACCTCGTACTCCGCTTATGCCAGAGGGGCGCTAATATGGATCAGGGCGGGGGTCCCCTTCCAGGTCACGAGAACAGTGATAGATCCGGAGGGGCGATACGTGGCCATCTCGGGCACTCTAGGAGGGAGGGACTTGAACGTTTGCTGTGTGTATGCTCCTAACATGGACCAGACTGCCTTCCTTTCCAGGTTATCGGGCTCGTTGGCCCACTCCTTCTCCGGGCCCCTTCTGCTTGGCGGAGACTTCAATTCCGTAGTGGACGTAGACATTGATCGCTCGCATCCACCGCTTCCAGATTCTCCGGTTCGTCGCACAGCTAAGGGTCGTCAGGATTGGCAGACTCGCTGGGGTTTGACGGACATCTGGAGGGCACATCACCCCGCAGCTCGGGATTATTCATATTTCTCGAGCCTTCATGAGTTACATGTCAGACTGGATGGCTTTCTTGGGTCGCCCGAACTGGTCTCGGCGGCGGTCCGATCCGAGTACTTATCCAGGACCATTTCGGACCATAACCCCCTCCTGCTGGACCTTCGCTGGTTCCCCGGGAGGCCGGCGGTGCCCACCTGGAAGCTGCAACCCGAGACCCTTGAGGACAGTGTTTTCAGGGCGGACCTGGGGGACAAGGTGTTGGAATTTTTTGCATCCAACGCCGGCACCGCGAGTACCAGAACGTTAGAGTGGGATGCTTTTAAGGTAGTGGTGAGGGGTTACTGTATTTCTAAGAAGGTGGGCATGAGGCGCGTTATCCTAGCTGACTTAGATGCAGCGGATCGGAAACTCCACGAGCTTGAACTTCGACGCCTCGGACACCCGGAATTGCAAATACGAACGGCGGAGGCGAGGGAAAAGGTGGCGGCAGAGGTCGAACGGCTCCGCTGTTTTGACTATAAGGCCTACACGGTCCGATCCATCGCAGAGGGAGACAGATCGAGCGCGTTGTTGGCGTGGTTGGCAAACCCTATGCGCCAATCCCAATCGACGACAAGTATGCGAAAGGCAGACGGCACCGAGGTACACACCCAACCGGAGATTCTTAGCTGCTTCCGGCATTATTACGAATGTTTATACCGTAGTCGCTCCGCGCGAGACCCTGACCGACTTGAGGATTATCTACGTCCACTGGAGCTCCGCACGGTGGAGCAGGAAGTGGCGAAAGCCCTGGGATCCGACATTGAGCTGGGGGAGATCCGCGGGGCCATTAAACGGATGGCGTGAAACAAGACCCCGGGCCTAGATGGCCTGCCGGTGGAGTTTTATGCAGCTTACGCTGACCTCCTAGCCCCTCGACTATTGGTGGTCTACAGGGAGGCGAAGAGGCTGGGGCGACTCCCGAGCTCGATGTGTGAGGCGTTGGTGGTTCCTCTCCTTAAACCAGGCCGAGACTCGTCCGACCCGGGGTCTTACCGTCCCCTATCGATGCTGACGGTGGACTATAAAATACTGAGCAGCATCTTGGCCTCGAGGCTGCTGGGACACATGAGTTCCCTGGTGCATGTAGACCAAGCTGGTTTCATCCCACGGCGGAACACGACTATGAATATCCGCAGGTTGTTCCGTTTGCTAGGGGAACCATTCGTGGATGCCCCGTCCCCGGTCGTCCTGTCGGTGGACTTAGAGAAGGCTTTTGATAGCCTGGAGTGGGACTACCTCTGCACGGTGCTGCGGAGATTCGGCCTCGGGGAGGGCTTTATCAGGTGGACCACGGTTCTATATGCCTCTGCATCGGCCAGGGTCCGGGCGGGACCACTGATTTCCTCGCGGTATCCGGTAGAACGAGGCACGCGGCAAGGGTGTTCATTGTCCCCACTTCTCTTTGCGCTGGCGGTGGAGCCACTCGCGCTGCACCTTCGATCGGGAGCCCATTATACGGGCTTGTGGACGCCTGCGGGCCCGCATTATGTTTCACTGTATGCGGACGACCTGTTGCTCTTCCTGGAGGACCCGCTCGACGCTTTACGTGGAGCGGCGGTGGCGCTCACAGAGTTCGGGGAGGTCTCGGGTCTCCGTGTGAATTGGCCCAAGACCTGTCTTTTTCCGATACGCAGGGGCACTCCTGCCCCTGCCCTAAGTAGGGAGATTAGGTGGGAACCCGACTGCTTTAAGTACCTCGGGGTATTTGTTTATCACGCCCAACCTGACCTCCTAGATGGGAACATTGCCCGCAGCATTCGGGCACTCCGAGGCTGCATGGCCTTCTGGGCCACGCTGCCGCTTTCGGTGGCGGGACGGATCGCCCTGCTTAAAATGGTGGCGCTTCCCCGGCTATTATACTATTTCCGGACTCTACCGATCTGGGTCCCACCGGCCACGTTTCGACTGTTACGCTCCATGGTGGTCGGATTCCTCTGGGGATCGGGCCGCCGGCGGGTGGCCCTCAAAACCCTGATGAGGCCGAAAGACGAGGGGGGGCTCGCGGTGCCGGACTTTGAAAAGTATTATCTGGCGGCGCAGCTCCAGACCTTCACCCAGGAGGTCGCCAGGGAATTCCGGGGCCCGGAAGACGGGAGGGGAACGGGCATGGCCAGGCATGTTCTATCCTTTATAGCGCTGCGACAGCGATTGGCCCTTCGGGACTTGTCGATGGAGGAGCGGACTATCCGCCTGTGTTGGAACCGGGCCCACGCCCGGGGCCAACTGAGGATTCCATATGCGCCTGAAATACCGTTGGGGATGTTGACGGCCCTCCCCCATGGAGGGGATTGGTCACGCTTGGCGGCCTGGGAGGATGCCGGCTTACAGCTGGTTGGGGATCTATACGAGGACGGAGCGCTCTTGTCCTTCCAAGATCTTATTGACCGCTTCGAGATCCCCCGTGGTGACTTTCTGTTACACTCGGCCATTATGAGAGCGATCCAGGCACACTGGAAGAACGGGCAGGAGGAACCCCCCTTATCTCAGGTGTGCCAGTACGTGATGATGTCGGCGGGCACGGTGAAGGCGGTCACTTGCCTCTACGGCAGGTTGATTAACGAAGGGTTAGCTCCTCTCACCACTCTCAGAAACCGTTGGGAGGAGGACATTGGTAGGGAGATCCCGGAGACGACTTGGTCCCAGTTGGTGAGACGAGCCTGGAAGGGCACACGCAACGCCCGTTTTCAGCTGGTACACTATTACGTTCTCCATAGAGCGTACCTAACCCCGGTGAAAATCAGGCGATATTTTGCCACGAATTCGGCGGCATGCCCTAGGTGTCCGGCTCAGGAAGCGGACCTCCTACATATGTTATGGGCCTGTCCAGGTCTGTCATCTTACTGGCGGGAAGTAGAGACGACCCTGGAGGAGGTGACGGGGAGAGCCTTATCATTCGATGCGGCGGTGGGGCTCCTGCACTGGTTCCCCCATACCCCCCGAAATAAAATTTCTAGTAAATTTATCGACCTAGGGCTCCTCCTGGCTAAACGAGAGGTGACCAGGAACTGGAAGGCACGGGTTGGTCCGACAGGCAGCAGATGGCACAGTGAGCTTTTGAAATGGGCGGCGGGGGAGAGCGCGCTGAGATATCAACTAGCTTGGAGGCAGCGTAATGAGAAGGCGCAGGAGGCCGCGTTGGAATGGGAAATGTTGGTGCAGGCCCTCAGGGATTATTGTGCCCCCAGCGACTCTGAAAGTGAAGAAGCGACTCGCCCCGAGTCCCGGTAAACGTTTGTACTGATAGTCCTATTGCTTTCCCCGTGGGTCCCAAGGCAGATCCTGTGTAGGTGGCTCCCTGGCGCTGGTGGTGGGGTTGGGTGGGTTTTCTTTTGATTAGTAGTCCTTTGTGGGTGGGGGTTTTCTTTTCTTTTGGGTTTATAGGCTTGTTTAGAAAAGCAGATGACGGACAGTGAATCATCCGGACCAGCTCAAGCATCCTACTGATCCCCCTCTGCATTTCGCCGCCCGACCCCAGGGTTGTGGGCCGGATGGCTGTGTTCGGGACTGAAGGTGGGGGGGCCAGTGGGTCTTATTCTGTTGATACTGCTTATGATACAAAGCTGGTCGATACTGTAACGATTTACTAATTCCTGCAATAAAAATATATTTAAAAAAAAAAAAAAATAAGAAAGCGTGCAGGTTTTGATGATGGCCGGTCCCTCGAGGTCTCGTCGCACCCACAGATCACAGCTGAGCTGATGACGTGGGTAGAGGTCGGAGGTGCCAGGGAAGCCGGTTCTCGTCGAGCTGGGCCGTCGGATTCCTTGAGGAAGGACTTACAGCAAACCGCAGAGTTCTTAGATGGTGCCCGCTGATGCAGGGTGACTACTCCTTAGCCACAAGGGAGAAATCTTGAGAAGAGTCTCGAAGTCCTTTCGTAGAAAGTAGTTCTTGATTCAAAGATGATCTAATTTGGAAGGGTCCCCGCTCCGGTCTTTATCCTAAAGAAAGGGGTGGGTACATGACTAGGTCCTGCCCTAAGGGTGGGACCAGGAAGGGGGGTAGTTACACCCCTCTCCCCTGCCGGACTTCCCCAGGCCAGGGCTGGCGCCCCTGGAACTGGTTCTGACCGGCAGATGCGTAGTGAGCACCGGGGTGCCACTCCGCAGTCACCTTCTCGCAAAAGCCCTACCTACCCAGAATACACAAACCCTGTCTGGGACGGTGCGAACACCGCCCTTGACAGGAAACCCTTTGTCCAAGCGCTCCTCGCTGGAAGGACTCCCAGCAGCAGGAGGTCAGATTCGTGTCTGTGGTGGCAGCATCCATTTTGTGGAGCTGAGGCTTTAGTTAACTTTAACCGGGGTTCACAGTTACGTACATGTCGTGTCCCTCTAGAAGGGCGGAATGCTAACCTCGTCGCCAGAATTGGTGAGAGGGCAGCATCCCGATTCGTATGACACCTTACTCGACATGTCTTGATAACGCGACACCGAAGTTACCGATATGGTACGCGTTATCATGGAACAGCCATTGGGTCTTGATTCCGCAAGCTGCAACCGGGCTCGGCTCGGGCCAGAACACAGTTCACACGAGCCCACGCACTCTGCCTTCAGGATTGTCAAGGCCTGCCATAGGAGTGACTGATAGGAACTCGGGTGTCCATTGTATGGTTAGATATAGAGCTACTATATCTAAAGCAAAGGGTGATTACACGACTTCGCCCCAGCTGTCATGCAGCCAGTTGTGTCAAATTTAGGAGGCCAGTCAGGGGTGGCATAATACATGCTGCAGCCCCTGGCGGCCCTGGGTACACCTATGCCCTGAGTTACAGGGTCTGATAAGGTGGCCCAGTACCAATTGGTAAATGCACCTAGGGTACATGGAATCCATTTTAAAGAGAGAGCGGTAGGCCTGGGGTCCTGGTTGGCAGGGTCCCAGGTCGACTATGTCCAAAACCAGCTAAAACACAGGGCAAAAAGTTGGGGGCAACCATAGTCAGGATGTACCTTCCTACACAACCCCCCCCCCCCCAAACGAAAGGAGATAAGGCTATCCTTGTCCAGGTAAGCCTCTATTACCTAAGTGGCCATATAAGGAAGGACCAGCTCTGGCTTGGTTTCCCCCTGTGTCATGGTCCACTAGGCAACCCCTCACCCTAAGGGTATCTGAGGGTCTCCACCATAGGGAATCTCTGTCTCTGGTGTGTCTTGGGAAAGAAGAAGGCTGATGCTGGGTTGGAGTACTGAAGTGAGGCTCCTCTACCTTTGGGCTCAACTTCCTCCAATCACCATCCATCATGTGTGCCTTTCTTTCTTTAGCTGAGATGCACTGAGCTCTCAGGGTCAGCCTCTGGCTACCTAAAGCTGGAGGCTGAGTCCCTCTGTTTGGCTTACTGGAGGGACAGGTCAGGTCTGGGGTTTTTAGGCCCCATGTTTGGCTGTGCCCAACAGTGTCCAGCTGTGGGAGTTCCCTAACTATTTTTAAGGGGGATCCCTCAGGAGTCTGTTCTATTTTCACTTGGCTAGGTTTACCAGCTTCAGTGATCCTAATCTTCTGATTAAGGGGTTCTTTTGGACAGGGGGCCCTTTGGGGTCCACCACTGGCCTCCCTGTCCTCTTCAGCCCTGGGCTGACTGAGGCAGGGTAGAGAGGTGCAGGTTACCTGCTCCAGACTGGGTCCCACCTGGGAAGGGTCCACTGCCATCAGGGGCTCTGCCAGGCTAGGCCTGACTACCTCTGGGGCAGTTCCTTCAACAGGGGTAGAGTCAGTTCCCTGAGGAGGCTGGCTCTCACCTAGTGTCTGGGAGGGGGAAGCCTCTTCTTCCTCCTCAATGCTCTCTGTTTGAGTGGAGTGATCCATTGTTTCAGGCTTCACAACCTCACTATCTGTCTGAGTAGAGGCTGAGACCATTTCAACCTTGCCAACCTTTTCAGGAGGGCACTCAGTCTGTGTTTGGGCTGTGACTGTCACAGCCCTCCTATCCTGTTCTGTAAAGTCTGTCTGAGCCTGGGCAATGGCTACCACTGCTCTTCCAACCTTTTCAGGGAGGAATGGTGCTTGGACTGGGGCTGTAGCTATTACTGCCCCACTAACCTGTCTGGATAGGCCTATCATTCTGGAATGAGTTTCTTGCTCCACCTCAGCCCATGCTGAGAGTTCCAGGTCATTCCCCAGTAAGCAATCTACAGGTAGGTTATCTGTCACTGCCACTCTCATGGGCCCTGTGACATTACCCCAGCTGAGCTTGACTACTGCCATGGGATGCCTTCTCTTCATTCCATGAATGTCCGTCACCTGATAAGTAAAACCAGGGGTCAGTTGAGCAGAGGGGACCAGATGGTCACTCACCATGGTGAGGCTGGCCCCTGTGTCTCTGAATGCCTCAACTTTCTGACCATTCACTAAAACTTCTTGTCTATACTTGCCCAAAATGTGGGGTCCAGTAGTGAAGTTGGCAAACCCCATGCCAGTCTCACAGACAAGAGTGTGGTCAGGGAACCTGGCTAAGCCATAGTCCTCCTGATTGCCCAAAGTAATGCCCACCACATTCTTGGGGGCACTCCCACCACCTGGGGGATTACCACTAGTGGTAACAGGAGGTCTGGGAGTGTTACTTGGGGGTATGTTTTCCTTATTGCTATTTTTAGGGCACTTGGCATCACTTTTGTAATGGGCCACCTGTTTACAGGTATGGCAATAAGGTTTCTTCTGTTCTGAAGGAGTGTTCTGGGACCCACCACCCTTGTTGGAGTTTTGGGGCCCTTGGGAAGTCTTCTCTGTGGATTTATCCCCACCCTTCTCTTGAGGCTTGGTTGATTCCTTTTTCTGGTCACCACCCTGGTTTATAGGCCTGACCCTGGTTCTGACCCATTTGTCTGCCCTCTTACCCAATTCCTGTGGAGAGGTCAGATCAGAGTCTACCAGGTGCTGATGTAATAACTGGTTCTGACAATTATTTAAGATTTGCTCTCTCATAATTAGATTATACAATCCTTTAAAATCAGTAACCTTACTACCCAGTAGCCAGCCTTCAAAAGCCTTAGTGGCACAATCGACAAAGTCAGCCCAATCTTGAGACTGCGTTTTCTGGGTATCCCTGAACAGCACCCTGTACTGCTCAGTGGTTAGGCCGAACCCTTCAACGAGTGTATTTTTCAAGACTTGGTAATCGTTTGCATCCTCCACCCTTGTGGTGAGGAGCTTGTCTCTTCCTTTACCTTCAAAGGAGAGCCACAAGATAGCTGCCCACTGACTCTGGGGAACACCCTGCACAGTGCAGGCCCTCTCCAAAGCAGTTATCCATTTGTGGATGTCGTCCTCTTGTTTAAAGGGGGGCACTATCTTACCAAGGTGTTTCGTATCAAAACTCCTTTCCCTATTGCTAGGTACATTGCTGCCACCAGTGGGGACTACCCCACTTAACTGTTGCTCTCTAGCAAAGGCAAGCCTTTCTTTGGCCAGGGCAAGTTCTTCCCTTTCGATCCTCAGATTAGCTGCCCTTTCCTTAGCTTCGTACACTCTCCTCTGAGGGGACGTCATCCCTCTTTGAGAAGAGTTGTGAGAGCCATTGGTTCGAAGGGATCTGCCAGAGTCTCTTGACAGAGATCGGGCTCGTCCATTCCCAATGTTAAGCTGACCTGATAGCGGCCCCAGGGGTCCCCAGTACCACTGTCATGTCTGCTTAAGTTGGACCTGCTTAGTCTCACGACTTCTACCTGTCCCTCATCTGCCTCATCCCCAGAGGGATCCTCATCCTCATCATCCTCCACATCTTCGTTCTCAGTTGCGAGGTGGATGAGGTCAGGATCGTCTCTGGTTCCCTCGAGGGGAGGCATGTCTCCTTCTGGATTAGAAGAGCTGGGAAGGGTCTCAGCTTTTCTGGCATCATAAGTCTCCAAGAGACCAATCAGAAAGGACGTTGTGGGGTTAGACCCCTGCTTGATCTTCCTGGAGTGACACACTTGTCTTAACTCCTTGAAGCTCAGCACAGTATATCTCGAAGGGATGACCTGTGGAGGGTCAACTGACACAAGGGGAGACTCAGAGTTTCCTCCTTTGTCCGACATACTGTTTCTAGTGTGGTGTAAGTGATGCACCTACCTACACTATGTGTTTACCTACTGTTCCCTTGCTAAGAGTTGCAGCCAAGGTGTGCTAAGCCTTGAGGAGCTGCAACAGCTGGTTCAGTAGAACTCAGAGTATTCTAAGCTTTAGTTATATGTACTAACAGTACTTATGTGATCTTTCAACAAGATATTCTTAGGATACGTGTGGTAGAACAACAGCAAGCTCAAATCCCAACCGCTGCTCACCAATGTGAGAAGTTGGCCCGATATGCAACGTTCGCTATTCTAGCGACCGCTATGTATCGTTCCAACGACCCTTATGGTGTTCGGTTGTAAGTCAACCTATAGACCAGCTATCCTAGTAGCGTGGATACGAGCAGTCTAAGGCTAAAGACTCGAGAGGGCGCGTTAAGCCAGCTGTTTACCACACATGTACCCCTTGAACACCCAGTGAAAGGACACCACACAAGTGTTATGAAAATAAACAGGATATTTATTAAGATTCACAACAGCCCTGGACTCTTTATGAGGACAGGGTACTAAGCACAAACCAAATCTCTTAGGAAAATACTTCAAGTGCACAATTAAAACAAGTGTCCGAGGACACGGGAAGTTTAAGGTCTCGGGCGGACCCGATAAGGCAAGTCGGAAGCGAGGGACTCGGGACCCTAGAGTAAAGAGGCTATGCAGGCACCGAAATGCCGAGTTACCTAGCCACGAGGGCTGCGGCTGCACAAGTCTTACAGGCGTCGGGGTCTTCGCTGACGAGCCAGGAGCCGGAAGAAAGGAGTTGCTGGCCGGCGACCAGTGCTGAATAGTTCGTAGAGATCCAAGCCTGGATCAGAGTTTGATGATACCTGAAAGCAGAGGGGACCAAGTTCGTACTACTAGCCAGTAGTCAGAGGGTACCAGGAAGGCACCGGTTGGCCGTCACCTCGACCAGGTGAGTGGGCGACGCTAGGCTCTGCAGTCTCACGGACCAGGAGGCGTTGTCGGCGACCACGGTGGAGGTGCGAGCTGTCCCACGAAGGATGATGCTGTCGGCGTCGCTGGGCCCAGGATGGGGCAACAAGCCTTGGCAGATCTCAGGGCCACGTGGTGGGCCTAAGATGGCGTCTTGAGTGGACCAGGAGGGCCCGGGGTGCTTCTTGCAAAGATGGAAGCAAGGGCCAGTCTGGAGCAACCAGACCAGCAGAGTTGATTGTCGGATGTCGTCACAGAAGGGCACAAGCCAGCGGCTAGTGACCAGACAACGTGCTGAGCAGCGAGCAGAAGGGCCCCACGCAGATCGTGGAGATGCTGGGGGACTGCACTTCGGTGCTGGAGCGGCTCAGGGTCGGGGCTTCTCGGACCCCAGAGCACTCACCAGAGAATTACTTCGATGGTCGTGCTGGTTAAGAAAGCGTGCAGGTTTTGATGATGGCCGGTCCCTCGAGGTCTCGTCGCACCCACAGATCACAGCTGAGCTGATGACGTGGGTAGAGGTCGGAGGTGCCAGGGAAGCCGGTTCTCGTCGAGCTGGGCCGTCGGATTCCTTGAGGAAGGACTTACAGCAAACCGAAGAGTTCTTAGATGGTGCCCGCTGATGCAGGGTGACTACTCCTTAGCCACAAGGGAGAAATCTTGAGAAGAGTCTCGAAGTCCTTTCGTAGAAAGTAGTTCTTGATTCAAAGATGATCTAATTTGGAAGGGTCCCCGCTCCGGTCTTTATCCTAAAGAAAGGGGTGGGTACATGACTAGGTCCTGCCCTAAGGGTGGGACCAGGAAGGGGGGTAGTTACACCCCTCTCCCCTGCCGGACTTCCCCAGGCCAGGGCTGGCGCCCCTGGAACTGGTTCTGACCGGCAGATGCGTAGTGAGCACCGGGGTGCCACTCCGCAGTCACCTTCTCGCAAAAGCCCTACCTACCCAGAATACACACACCCTGTCTGGGACGGTGCGAACACCGCCCTTGACAGGAAACCCTTTGTCCAAGCGCTCCTCGCTGGAAGGACTCCCAGCAGCAGGAGGTCAGACTCGTGTCTGTGGTGGCAGCATCCATTTTGTGGAGCTGAGGCTTTAGTTAACTTTAACCGGGGTTCACAGTTACGTACATGTCGTGTCCCTCTAGAAGGGCGGAATGCTAACCTCGTCGCCAGAATTGGTGAGAGGGCAGCATCCCGATTCGTATGACACCTTACTCGACATGTCTTGATAACGCGACACCGAAGTTACCGATATGGTACGCGTTATCATGGAACAGCTATTGGGTCTTGATTCCGCAAGCTGCAACCGGGCTCGGCTCGGGCCAGAACACAGTTCACACGAGCCCACGCACTCTGCCTTCAGGATTGTCAAGGCCTGCCATAGGAGTGACTGATAGGAACTCGGGTGTCCATTGTATGGTTAGATATAGAGCTACTATATCTAAAGCAAAGGGTGATTACACGACTTCGCCCCAGCTGTCATGCAGCCAGTTGTGTCAAATTTAGGAGGCCAGTCAGGGGTGGCATAATACATGCTGCAGCCCCTGGCGGCCCTGGGTACACCTATGCCCTGAGTTACAGGGTCTGATAAGGTGGCCCAGTACCAATTGGTAAATGCACCTAGGGTACATGGAATCCATTTTAAAGAGAGAGCGGTAGGCCTGGGGTCCTGGTTGGCAGGGTCCCAGGTCGACTATGTCCAAAACCAGCTAAAACACAGGGCAAAAAGTTGGGGGCAACCATAGTCAGGATGTACCTTCCTACAGGGGCAGTAACTACTAATAAAGCCCCTTTGAAAATACCTGAGCCCTGGTAATAAGGCCCTTGGTGTGCATATGTATCAAAGGGAAGAACATGTTTAGGAGGTTCACACTGCTGTAGGACATTTTACAATCAGGAATCACTTCTACACAAAATACACCAGACTTGCCACAAATATCTAGCTTGGTCCAGAATAGCGCCTGTTTGTGGTTTGATTCTTCCAGTTTTCATGTGGAAATTAAAAGAAACAAAATGTAGAGGCAGCTGGACTGAGCCTTAAAGTCCAAAACTTGTTGGCTTAGGGCTTTGTGCGTCGCTACCCGCTCAAATCTGTTTGCAAGCTGTGAGTTGTTTCTCAAACCAAGAACAACTGTTTCGATGCAAAGGCATGCACATTTTGTTGTGCCCGTCATTACAGATGTGAGCTGTTTCCAAACCACAAACTTTAGTTTAGGAACCTATCACAAAACCTAATTGTAGGGAGCCGTGAAAGAAAGGCAAAGCATTTCCCAATGCCAAGGAGGCAAAGGAAAACTCAAAGGCACACCCCAGAGGTATAGAATCAACTTACTTCTCCCACAAATCATGCAAAATTGTGATTCAGAAACTGCAAAGAGAAGTTTACTAAAAATGTACACATTTAATGGCATGGTTTGACAAACAGCCGCCTGTACACTGCTTCTTCCGTTTATTAAATCTTACAAAAATCCCGCTTTCATGGCCCAAATGGACACTAAGAGTAGAAGGCCAGCCCTTAGGTTGAGGTTGAAGGGCGTGTCATGTGTTCCGAATCTCCTAAGCATTGCCAAAGGCCATGCTCCATTGGACTGTGAAGGTGGAAGGACTTGGTGCAAATTCTGGCGAAAGAGCAAGCCATGTGTCCTTCAAGATCTGGCCCAGGAGGACTGGGCACAGGACATACCAAAAGGTACATTGTATGAATATGCATGTTATGGTCGATGGGCACTGAAGACTGGGTGACTGGGCGCAAGCGTGCCTTGAACAGAGTCCAACATTTATGAGAAAAAAATGTAAAAGAAAGCAGTGAAACCATTACACTCAACGCATGAACTGTTATAAAAACACACAAGTCCAAACAAAGTCAGTTGATGGAATGTCTATTGAAATTTGGCATTTAGGAGGCACTAGACAGTCATATACTCAATGAAGTGCTCATGCTGGGGCACATAACGGCAAGTGAAGACATCATAAGTTACTTGAATTGTGTGCTTGCTATGCCAGAAGTCGATCACTGCTCTTCTATTCATGAATGTCTTTCCTCTTCAGGCTATTCTGCCGCCCATCCAGACATTCTTCTTCGGATTAAGCAGGAGGAGGAGTTGTATTGCAGCAGCTGGTATGGCATAGATGAAGCTGGAATTGGTAGAAATTTCTCCAAAGGTAAGTGGACTCTTAAGCATTTCAAATGTTTCCAATTTACAAGTTGAATAAGCACTGCTGCATTGGTTAGCTGGGCCTCTTGAAGGGGATGGTAATCTAGCATGGCAGAATCTTTGCTGGGCCCAAGTCCAAAACCTCATCTGGAGCACAACATAAGCTGAGCATCGGTTTCTAGGTTAAAAACAATGTCCTACTGAAAAGGGAAAATATGGCAGGTCCAGCACCTGCCACCTTCTTGTAGTATAAGCTGTGTCAGCAGCTTCATCATTAATAAACAGAGCATGCTCACTTCTAAGTCTATAAATACATTAAAACACACAGCCTGCGGAATAATGCCTGCCAACCCCAGACCTCCTTCTGACAACCCTGAATGTAATGAGAGAATTGGTGCAACTGTATGTGAAAAACATGAGAAGCAACTTCTTGGACATGCCTACATATGAAAGGAGCAGGTTAGGGATACATAATAGATTTAAATAAACTCAGGTGTCTACCTAAAACTAAACAATCTCAGTACTCAAGGTACTCACCATGAACTATCTGCCACCCACCCCCTTACAAGCAAAATGCTTTGCTAGGTTTCCCTTCGATGAGGGACTATGTTGAAATATGTCTGATTAAGAGGAAGACTCATGTATTAGGCGGCACTGCCTCTAGGACGTCAGGGTACTTGAACTTTAGCTTCACATCTCTGAAGTTGGCAGTTTGCTTTCCTCAGTGAAAATGTTTTTTGTCCACTTGTTTGTCTTTGATCCTGTGTGAAATCCATCAGAAGATAGTTGCAGGGAGATGGAGGGTGGAGATAATTGAGAAGTTGTACTGCAACGTACTGCTGGTCTTAAAATGTGCAACGTGCCATGATGTATTGCGAGATGGATTGCGATAGCGCGAGATGTAAAGAGTGCGGTAGATTAATTACAAATGTAGGAATAGAACTCTAAAATGAAATCTTAAAAAATGTGTTGTTTAGTGTGTTTATTTCTTTATGCAGCAGATCACACCATCATTGATTCTGATGTACTATTTCTAAGAAAGAGAGAGGAAACCCTTAGTGTGGAAAATTCTCAGAAAACAAACAGTGGAATCAACATTGATGCCAACACAGGTCAGCAGTTAGCTATAAAATGTTGACCTTGTTTTGCTTAAGTCATTGTAAAGCACCCCCTACATTTACTCTGTCTTTATTCCTTCAATCAAAAGGAAACGTGTGCAAGATCTATGAAATATTGTAGCCCTCATCGCGATGCGCCCGTACAACAGGGTGCATTATCAGCTGACGGACAGATTGATTCTCAATGACCTTCACACGCTGCTCTTGCTGAACTTTTCATTGCTGTAGGTGCCAGAGTGGCACTGTGCTTCTGGGTTGATGTGCGCTCATGCTGGTGTTGGCACACCTAAAATATGGATCTATGCTTGAGTATGGATTCTTGGCACCCCGGGGTGGGGGTTGTGGGCTTCGGTAATGACCGTTATGGGATATAGAGTTGACCTGCTCCTGTTCGCTCAAGGCACCTGCCACCGTCAGTGACACAGATTCCCTCAAACCCAAGTCCTACTGCATGAGAAGATCTTAACAGACTGCTTGATACATATTTGCAAATACACTCTGGAGGACCTTTTTATATTCAATCCGGGAACAAGTAACACATCCTTATAAAAGCACCTGACGGGATAAAAGTAATGATACTGAAATATAACTGTTGAACTTGTTAGGGCGTAATGTTCCATTGTAAAGAGTCATATTAAAAATAATGTATCACCTTATATCGCAGTTGTACCTACACGACAAAGCAGAGATTCAGCTAATTTTCCAATTTTTTCTCTTCATTTTCACCCCTCTACCTTATAAATGTAACACTTTCGAACCCTGTTGTTTTGTATGTCTTTGCAATCTTCTAAAGAACTGGATAATAGGGAGCATTAGTACAGGAAAGTGCCCCTTTTTGACATTGTCATCCCCACTTTTTACCTGGTATCTGATGCAATTGTGACAGAAGTGCACTGGGTTCCTGCTTTCCAGGTCCCCAGTGCCAGATCTTTCTCTAAAACTGAACAGTTGTTCCGCCACTTGGCAATATCTTTTGCACCCCTTATAAGTCCCTAGTAAATTGCACCCCTGGTACCAAGGGCAAGGAGGCCAAAGAGGGTCTCTAAGGGCTGCAGCATGTATTGTGCAACCGTAAAGGACCCCCTCAGCACCAACATGTAACCTGCCATTGCAGGCTGTGTGCCATGGTGCAGAGGAAAGTGAAGACATGACATGGCACACCTCTTGTGTGCAATGCTTGCCTACACTGCATGCAGTATAGGTAAGTCACTCTTACAGCAGGCCTTGCAGCCCTAAGGCAGGGTGAATACTACTACATGTGTGTAAATATCTGCATGAGCAGATAATGCCATGTAATGTCTAAGTCGATTCTTAGATATTACAAGGGAACAAGGAAGACTTTTTGAGTACATGTGCTGGACACTGGCATTCACGAGTTCCCCAGCTACATGGTGGCTTCATTAAAACTAGAGATGTTTGGTATCAAACATCTCATATTAATAAGCCTGCACTGATTCCAGCAATGCTCCAGGAGGGCACCTTATAGGTGCCCCCTGAAAACCTACTGACTACTACTGCTCTAGCTGACTGGTGTAGACCAGCCTGCTACCACAGACAGGTTTCTGATCCTCCGCAGGTGAGAGCTCACCCTCGCTGATGGCAGAAACAAGACTGTTCTGGCCAGAGGTGCTGTCTCCTCCGCCAAGCAGGATGGCTAAGTGATCAGCATATCATGGCATCAAAGGCTTCTGCCACCTTTGATATGCGACTTAAGGCTTCCCCATGCTGGGGATATTCCACCTCCTGCCCTAGGCCTATTTGGCACCGGGACAGGTGCAAAAATTAGCTAATCAGGAGGCATGTCCCCTCTCAGGCTAGTTCCACCCCTAAGGTTGGTTACCTTATGTGGATACGACTTTTAGAATTCCACCATCAAAGTTTTGGTGAAATTAGGCTCTCTGGGTCAGGGTTATGCCCACTTTCCACAGGAAGGGCTCATATAGAGGGTGTAGACACCCTATAGGTAATTAGCCCATTGGCTACTACCTGCCACTCCCCTTAACACCCTTAAATTTAGTAATTAGGTGGCATCCCTGAAACCAGGAAGTCCGATTCAATGGATAAAGAAGAAGAGGACAAAGAAGAGCTGCAAGAAAAGCGAGAACTAAAGACTACTGTGGACTTTTGGCACCAAACCCTGCCTGCCGCGTAAAGTCTCGACAATTATGACCAGCCACTCATCCTGCGGCTGACCAGCTTCAAAGAACCCCAGGAGACAGCCAGCCTTTCACAAATTGCCACCAATCTCCCTCAGAGTAGAGGAGCTACTCCCCTGAGATCTACAGGCTCCGAAAACCCAAGTTCCTGCTCCCCGGCTAGCCTGACATATCAGCCTCCCAAGAAGAGGACCCTGTGCTCCTGAAGGTCATTTCTCTCCACCTACAAGTGAGAGGGCACCAGAACCAACAGGACCTGCACAGGACAACTTCCTGGGGTACTGGACCCCTTGCAGCAAACAGAGCCTGTGAGAGTCCAATTCAGATTACCACTGCACCGAGACTGAGTAGCCAACGCGGGATGTCAGCATCGGAGAGGCCCACTTCCAGA
This sequence comes from Lissotriton vulgaris, assembly GCF_964263255.1. Taxonomy (NCBI): domain Eukaryota; kingdom Metazoa; phylum Chordata; class Amphibia; order Caudata; family Salamandridae; genus Lissotriton; species Lissotriton vulgaris. The sequence continues at coordinate 646,492 of NW_028242560.1, read as the reverse complement.
GTGGCTCAACTCTCCTGAATTTGCACTCTCAACCGGTAAAGACTGACAACTGCAAGGTCCTGGGACGCACAGGATCCAGCCGACCTTTCCACTCTGCACACAAGCGCCTCAGCCTGGGTAACGACGAACTGGCTGTGCCCTCTTGTCCCCAAGTCCCCTCTGCAGCTTATTTCTAGGTGATCCCCCCCTTCTTTCCACTGGCGTAGCGCGCACAGCTACCAACCTGACCAGTACTTCTGCACCTCCATGCCCCAGGGCAGGTAACGAGCAACTGCTGGTGGTACTTTGGACTTTGGCCTCTACGACCCTAAGTCTCAAAGGATACCCCCAGAAACCGATCTCAAATAACTGTATACAACATATGCCTTTTCTCCTTTAGGGAAGCAATGCTGCGTAAAGATGAATTTAAGTGAACTATTTACTTGCCTCAAGGTGCTGGGGAGGGGGTCAGCAGTTCCATGCAGTCAAAAATCCAGGTCTTGAGCGCCTTCCTGAAGGAGTTCTGGGAGGGGGCGCATCTGATGTCGATCGGGAGCTCGTTCAAGGTCCTAGCCACGATGTAGGAGAAGGCACTTCCCCCTGTTCTGCCTCTGCGGATGCATGGAATTTCGGCGTGGGTGAGGTTGGTGGATTTGAATTTTTTTTGGGGTATGCGGAAGGCGAGCCTCTCATTGAGGTATTGGGGTCCGATGTTGTGGAGGCATTTGTCGGCATGGGTAAGTATCTTGAAAGTGTTGGCTGACGTGCTCATGTTGAGGACGAGTCTGGCTGTGGTGTTCTATATCATCTGGAGCTTGCGGAGTAGAGACTTGTTGATGCCGGCGTAGAGGGCGTTTTCACAGTCCAGTCTTCTGGTTATGAATGCATGGGTGACTATCTCCCTTGACTCGGTGGGGGGGTGAGGGGGATAGCCATTTGAAGATCTTACGGAGGGTTTTGAAGCAGCTGGAAGCTACGGTGTTGACCTGTCAGTTCATGGAGAGGGAGGAGTCGAGTACGATGCCAAGGTTTCTGGTGTGGTCCGTGAGGGCTGCGAGGGCGGGGGACCACCAGGTGTTGTTCCATGCTGACGGGGTGGTTCTGACGACGAGGACTTCTGTCTTCTCCAAGTTGAGCTTCAGACAGATGTTACTCATCCAGGATGCAACGTCCTGCATTCCTTACTGGAAGTTGAGTCTTGTGATGATTGGGTCCTTGGTGAGGAAGAGGATGAGCTGGGTGTCGTCGGCGTAGGATACTATGCTGAGGCTGTGCTGTCTGACGATAGCAGGGAGGGGGGGCCAAGTAGATGTTGAAGAGGGTTGGGCTGAGTGATGATCCCTGGGGTACTCTGCAGTAGATGTCCGTGAGTTCGGACAGGAAGGGTGGCAGTCTGATTCATAGGAGCGACCCTTGACCTTGCTGGTAGGTCGTTCCCCGACCACACAGCTCCGCCTGTGTGTCCTGACCCTGCCCCAGCTGCCGCAGCTGTAGAAGTTGAGGCCCTCCTCCACCCGCAGGCTACCACCTGCGCCTCATCCCTGGTGGCCAGTGGTAGGCCTTAGGTTTGTATCACTGTCGCTGTCTGTATGCCTGTCTTGATAAACAACAACAAAAGAGTGACAACAGCTAAGGAATCCTAAGTATATGATCCCACAACGACTGCCACAGAAAGAAGAATAGGGTGAAAATGAAAAAGAAAATTTATCTTTAAAAAAACCCTCACTCACCAACCTGGTCGGTGACATGCTTCATCATTGGGTTCTACTGGGGCAACAAATGTCCCCCCAGTATACTACTACGCCTGTTATACAGCAGAGCTGGATCTTTTCTTTGTGAGGAAGATGTGACAAGGAAAAGTGATAATTTGAGTGATTTAAAAAGATGACTGATTATAACCCATATTCACTTTAATACATGGCCAAACAGCATCGGTTAAAAACAAGTGAAAAACGGACCATTTAGAGTTCTTAATTTGAAACCCCGTATTCTAAAAAGTGGTTGTCAACATGTTTCTGCTAAATAAGGCAAAATTCGCCAAGCATTCTTCAGGACCTATATGTTAATCCTCCACGCTAAGGTGCACCCTACCGTGAGGATGTGACAAAAAAACAATATTACTCCCGGAAATTATCCGTGGGGGTTCACCTAGACCTCTCTAGGGCCCGTAATTATAAACAGACAAGTTCCGAGTGTCATGGGCTCAAACGGCAGGGGTATTCTTCACGCCGTGCTCCATTTGCAAGCCGGCGTCTCCCCGTGGACTACCTATTCTGTAGCACTTCCGTGGCCCGAATAACCGCCTGCCTGTCTTCCCTGTACTGCCCATACTGTCTTCTAGTGTCTGTGACCGCTGTTGCCTGTCTACCCCCTGTGCCTGCATTCTTATCTGTGCCCGTTCGCTTGCCTTCTGTTCCCTGATTGCACTCGTTTTTCTTGCGTTCTGCTCTCCTGATTGTACTCGTTTTTCTTGCCTCTACTCCCCTTTGTGCCTCTATGCCACTCGTTTTCCCCCCGTTTTTTGTGACCTTTCTGCCCTTTCTTGGGACCTTTGTGCCTCTGTGCCACTTGTTTCCCCCCGTTTTTTTGTGACCTTTTCTGCCCCTTCTTGTGACCTTTCTGCCTCTGTGGCACTCGTTTTCCCCCGTTTTTTGTGACCTTTCTGCCCTGTCTTACGACCTTTGTGCCTCTGTGCCACTTGTTTCCCCCCGTTTTTTGTGACCTTTGACCCTGCCTCCTTGTTTCCTGGGTTTTTCCCTCCCCTCTGGCCTTTGCACCAGTTTCCCCCGCACCCACCGCCGCTCCCGATCCGAACCTTTCCGCTGCTGCATCCTGCGGCCCCGCCCCCCCTGCACACCCATTCGCCTCCCCGCTCCCGCCTCCCAGCTGCTTCTCTCTCCCAAGCCACCTCATATGCAGGCCGAGAAGCAGCCGCGCAGCGGACGCGCGCCGCTGGCGCTCTGCGCCTGGACCACGCCCAGCGCCAGAAACCCTGGACCCCGCGAACGCCACACCAGAATCCACTATGACGCCAGCACCCTCCACGTACTCAACACTGGCCAAAACCACACCTGCTTCCAGGCCACCCCGAAACGGACCCTTCTCCTGCCACACCTGCAGCTTCACCTGCGACAGAACCACCAAACCTCCAAGGACTGGACCCAACCCCCTCCGCTGCAAACTCCTCAACACCCGCTCCGCACGCAAACACGCCGTCGAGCTCTGGGATCTGCTCAACACCTCCGCCCCAGACGTGGCCTTCCTGACCAAGACCTGGTGGAACGACTCCTCGGCGCCCGACATCTCCATAGCCATCCGGGACGGCTACAAGATCACCCGCAGGGATCGCGCCAATGGAATCGGAGTCCAGTCAGCTGGTGACCAGTGCGTGGGTGACTGTCTTTCTTGTTTCGGTGGGGATCCAACGGAAGATTTTTTTGAGCATGCGTAGGATGTTGAAGCATGAAGATGAGACGGCATAGACTTGTCTGGTCATCGAGAGGGAGGAGTCTAGGATGAAGCCCAGGTTACGTGCATGATCTGTAGGTATGGGTGCTGTACCCAGGGCCGGTGGCCACCATGAGTCGTCCCAGGCAGAGGGGGATGATCCTAAGATGAGGACTTCCGTTTTGTCAGAGTTTAGTTTTAAACGGCTGTTCTTCATCCATTCGGCTACTTCTTTCATTCCTTCGTGTAGATTGGTTTTGGCGGTGTTTGGGTCTTTGGTGAGGGAGAGGATCAGCTGGGTGTCGTCTGCGTAAGAGATGATGTTGAGGTTGTGTTGTCGTGCGATGGATGCGAGGGGACTCATGTAAACGTTGAAGAGGGTGGGACTGAGTGATGATCCTTGTGGTACGCCGCAGATGACTTCGGTGGCCTCTGATTTGAATGGGGGGAGGCAGACTCTCTGGGTTCTTCCGGCGAGGAGCGAGATGATCCAGTCCAAACCTTTTCCTTGTATTCCGACGTTGCTGAGGCGTTGTATGAGGGTGCTATGACAGACTGTGTCAAAGGCGGCGGAGAGGTCAAGTAGGATGAGGGCAACTGTTTCTCCGTTGTCCAGTAGCGTTCGGATGTCGTCTGTAGCTGCGATGAGGGCGGTTTCGGTGCTGTGTGTCTCGGAAGCCGGAATGTGAGGGGTCGAGGGAATTGTTGGATTCGAGGAAGGCGGCAAACTGATTATTGACGGCTTTCTCAATGACTTTGGCAGGGAATGGGAGGAGTGAGATGGGGCGGTAGTTCTTAAGTTCAGAGGGGTCTGCTGTGGGTTTCTTCAGAAGGGCGCTGTAGGAAGGTGGCTACCTGACTATGGTTACCCCAGATTTTTTGCCTGTGTTTAGCTGGTTTTCGACTTAGTTGGCCTGGTTCCCTGCTAATCAGGGCCCCAGGCTATCTGCTCTCTCTGTAAAATGGATTCCATGTACCCTAGGTGCATAACTAGATTGGCTTGGGTCACCTTATCAGCCCCTGTACAGAGCACTATAGGTGCCCAGGGCATAGGTGCATCCAAGGCCTACCAGGGGCTGCAGCATATCTTTTGCCACCCCTGGCTGGCTATCTAAATTGACACAACTGGCTGATCACTCAGCTGGGGCAAGTGGGTGTAATCACCCCTTGCTTAGATATAGTATACCTATATCTAAACCTATATCTGGACACATATATAGCCTGTAAGCCACTCCTATGGAAGGCCTCATCAATCCTGGAGGCAGAGTGCGTGGTTTTATGTGAGATGGTGCTCTGGCATGAGCTGAGCCTGTCTGCAGCTGTCGGGAACAACTCCCTAAGCTGATCCGGGATAATGCCATACCATATACTCTTAAGCGCATTATAATCCTCGCGGTTATATAGCAACTTTGGTTTGGCTTTATCAAAACATGTCGTGTAAGGTGTCATACGAATTGGAATACTATCCCCTCGCCAGTTCTGGCGACGGGGATAGCATTCCACCCTTCTAGAGGGAGAAGACATGTTACTTTACTGAAACGCGATTGATTTAAAATGAGCCTCAGATCCACAAAATGGATGCCCCTGCCACAGACACGGGTCTGACCTCCTGCTGCTGACCGAAACCCGGCAGAGGAGGCCTGGACAAAGAGTTTCCTGTCACAGGGCGGTGTCAAACCACCCCAGACAGGAGATAGTGGATTGGAGTAGGGAGGTTTCAATGAAACCAGACACTGCCTGGGGAGCACAAGGCTGCCCCTTGCAGGATCCGGCCAAACCGGTTCTGGGGCCTCCCAGCCCCTGTCCCAGCGCGGCCAGGATCAAAGGAGAGGGGTGTACCCACCCCCTTCCTGGGTCCCACCCATAGGAGGGGACCTAGCAGGATGTCCAACCCCCTAGATTCGAATAAGAGGGGGAGCAGTCCCAACGGACCTCAGATCATCCTGAAGAAACATAAGAAACGAAATCTGGACCCTTCGACTTTCTACACGACGTGAGAAGACTGAAGAATCTCCCTTGTGGTCAAGGAGTGACCACCCTGTGCAAACAGGCACCATCCAGCCCTCGACCCTTGCTTTGTTGCAGTTCCCGCCGGAACTCGAGCGACAGAGATCGACGAGATCAAGCTTGCCTGCCTTCTACCTGCCCGATCCACAGTCCCTGCAGAGCTGAGACCCGTGGAGGCGACCGGAAGCGTGGGGCACGCCATCTTGAAAAGGCCACGAGACGCTGACCGTGCGGCCCACGAGTGACCCTCGAAGCTGTACACCGGGGTTTGAGAAGCCCCAGCCCCGAGCTCCACTTGCACCAAAGCTCACCCCTCCACACTCGACGAGTGCTGCGTGGGGCCCTTCTGCTTGTGTGCGCTCGACGCGTTGGCCCGGTCACTTGCCAGCTGGCTTGTGGCCCCTGTGCCGACGAACTTTGAAATACGACTTGCTTTTCTGGTTGCTCCAGATTTGCACCAGCTCCTGTGAAAAGGAGCACCCACTCTGACCCTCCTGGTTCGAGTGATAAGCAATCTCCCGGTTCCGCGTGGATTGCTTTTGCCAAGTGCTGTTTGCTACAATCTTCAAGCCGACGGTGCTGACGGCGAGAGCCTACGTGGGACAGATCGTGACCTGCTCCTGGACGTCGCAGATGCCCCAGAGCCCACGTGACAGCGGAGAGAAGCCTATCGACAACCGCCTGATTGCGCCCGACATTGCCTGGTTCCGTCCTGGTTCCACCCTGGTCACTGCTGAGTGACCCAGACTCTGTCCCCTCTGCTTTCAGGTACTTTTCTACATCGATCCACCCTTGGATCGCACCGGACACTTCTGCTTCACAGCACCTGCAGCTGCAACAGCTCCAAGCACCCAGAACCTGCGTGACAGAACCCGACGCCACTTCGACCCTGTGCACCCACGGCCTGTGGGTGAGGTAACTTTGCAACGCCGGTGTCTTTACACTGGTACACACCTCTAGGGTCTGTGTCTAAAGTTTTGTGTTCCTAGGTTCAGCGGAAGTATCTTTTTATTCACTTAAATTGACTTTTACGCACCATTGACAGTGCATTGGTGCGCACTGCACTTTCCGTGCTGCATCCGTCTCCTGTGGGCTACTCCCGACTTCTTCATTGCTTGTCCTGACTGCTCCCAGCGAATCTCTAGGCCCTAGGCCTAACCATTGTTCGTAAAGTGTTACTTATACCACTTTTTTGATATATGGTCTGAGTGGCCACCCGCCCTCATCCATAAACGTGCAACTTTATATGTGTAACAGTGCTTTTGATTTAACGCTTGTGCCCCTTTCCTCATAAAGAGTACTGGGGAGTAATTTAGAAATAAATACATATATTTTTATAATATATACTTGTGTGGTGTCCTTTCATTTGATTACAGGATTGTATGTGGTAAAACAGCTCGCTTAACACGACCTCTTAAGTTAAGCCTTTAAGGCTGCTTAGTCCATGCTACCACTAGGATAGCTTGTCTACAAGGTTGACTTACAACCTGACATCTTTGGGGTTTGTTTGGACTGATACCCAGTGGTTCCAGAATTGGAAACACTACATATCAGGCCAACTTCTCACATTGGTGTGCAGCGGTGCGGATTTGAGCTTGCTGTTTGTTTTACCATTACAATCTTTATCAAATTGAAAGATCACATCAAGTACCTCTAGGTACATATAAATCAAAAGCTTAGCATATTAAGTTCTACTGAACTTAGTAGTTGTAGATTAAAGGGATTAGCACACCCTGACTACAACTCACTAGCAAGGTACAGTAGGAAACCACTTAGTGTAGGTAAGTGCACCACTTACACCTCACTAGCAGTCATGTCTGATACAGAAAGAGCCTCAGGCTCTGCTCCTGTAATAGTTGATCCTATAGGGACAACATCCAGATATGACAACCTTAGCCACAAAGACCTGAGTGCCTTGTGCACAGCCAGGGGGCTAAAAAAGGGCAGAGGCCCTACCATTCCTTCCCTAGTAGCTCTCCTAGAAAAGGATGACCTAGACAAGGTGAGTCAGACTCCCTTAGAAACAGAGGAAGGGATAAACTCCCCTGAGAATGAGGATCTTCAAGAAGGAATAGAGGAGGAAGAGGAAGACCCAGAAGAAGGCTCTGATATAGATGAGCCTGAAGATCAGGATCAGGGGGGAAACCAGGTACAGGTTGCCAGGCTTAACCAGGCCAACTTGGACCTACATGGGAATGGAGGGGGCCAGCACCACTCCAGATCTCATAACCAAATTCTCCCAGGTAATAGAAGGGAGAGATCTCTGTCAAGGGACTCTCACCTTTCTAGTGCCTCAAGAGAATCTCAAAGAGGAATGACTTCCTCCCAGAGAAAAGAGCATAGGGCTAGAATGAGGGCTGTCCAACTCCAGATAGAGAGGGAGGAGGTAGCTCTGGCTCAAGCTAAACTGACCTTAGCTCAAGCTAAACTTACCTTGGCTAGGGAACAGAAAATAAGTGGCTTAGATGCCACTGGTGGCAGCAAAGTTCCTAAAGAAAAAGCCAGGTCCTATGATAGTAGAAACCTGACAAAGATTGTGCCCCCCTATCAGGAAGGGGATGACATCCACAAATGGATGACTGCTCTGGAGAGAGCCTGCATGGTACAGCAGGTTCCTGAGGAACAGTGGGCAGCAATCTTATGGTACTCCTTTTCAGAGAAAGGGAGGGATAGGCTCCTCACTGTCAGACATGAGGATGCCAGCAATTACAAAGTCCTGAAGAGTGTTCTGATAGATGGGTTTGGCTTAACCACTGAACAGTACAGGTTAAAGTTCAGAGATACCCAGAAGACACAGACTCAGGACTGGACTGATTTTGTTGATTGTGCAACTAAGGCTCTGGAGGGTTGGCTGAATGGCAGCAAAGTACATGACTTCACAGGATTGTATAATTTGATTATGAGGGAGCAGATCCTTAGTAATTGTCAGAACCAGCTCTTACACCAGCACCTGGTGGACTCAGATTTGACCTCTCCCCAAGAATTGGGAAAGAGGGCAGATAAGTGGGTCAGAACCAGGATTAGGCCTAAGAATCAGGACAATAACCAGAAGAAGGAGTCTACCAAGCCTCAAGATAAGGCTGGGGATAAAAGTAAAGAAAACACTTCCCCAGGGCCCCAAAACTCCAAGAAGGGGGGTGGGTCCCAAGACACTTCTTCAACAGAGAAAAAGCCTTATTGCCATGCCTGTAAACAGGTTGGGCATTACAAAACAGACAGCTGTTGTCCCAAGAATGGCAATAAAGAAAACATACCTCCAAAGCCAGCTCCAACACCTCCTGTTACTGTCAGCAGTCATCCCCCAGGAAGTGGGAGCACACCCAGGAATCTGGGTGGGTTTACTTTTGGAGCCCAAGGGGACCCTGGCCTATCCAGGTCTCCATCCCCAAATGATCTTGTCTATGAGACTGGCATGGGGTTTGCCAACTTCTCTGTTTGCCCAAATACCTTGAGCAAATATAGGCAGGAACCCATCATCAATGGTTTGAAAGTTGAAGCTTTTAGAGACACAGGGGCTAGCATCACCATGGTGGCTGACTGTATAGTCCCCTCTAAGCAACTTTTACCAGGTGCCACATACCAGGTAACAAACATTGATGGCATCCAAACCAATCATCCCATGGCAGTAGTAAGTCTCAGCTGGGGAGGTGTCATTGGCCCAAAGAGAGTGGCAGTGTCACCAAACTTGCCTGTAGACTGTCTACTGGGTAATGATTTGGAAATCTCAGCCTGGGCTGAGGTTGAACAGGAAATCCATTCTAGAATGGTAAATTCCAATGGAAAGGTTAGTGGGGCTGTACTGGCTATGGCCCCAATTCAAGATGTCCTTCCTGAAAAGGTTGGTAGGGCTGAGCAACTCTCTGCCCCATCTTTACCAGAAGCTCTTCCCAGACAGAATAGCAAAGCTGTTATGATAACAGCAGCAAACCAAACTGAGTCTCCTCCTGAAAAGGTTGGTGGGGCTGTGATGGCCACAGCCCAAACTCAAACAGATATGTGTGTTGTGAAGCCTGAAATGATGGATCACTCCACCCAAACTGAGAGCATGGAGGAGGAAGAGAAATCTCCCCCTCACCAGACAGTAGGACAGGATCAGCCTCCCCAGGGAACTGATCTTACCCCTGATGAAGGAACTGCCCCAGAGGTTGTTAGGCCTGGCCTGACAGAGCCTCTGATGGCAGTGGACCCTTCTCAGGTGGGATCCGGTCTGGAGCAGGTAACCTGCCCCTCTCTACCTTGCCTTAGTCAGCCCAGGGCTGCAGAGGACAAGAAGGACAGTGAGACCCAGAGGGCCCCCTGTCAAATAAAGCACCCCCATCAACAGATTAGGGGCACCAAAACTAGTAGGCCTAGTAAGGTGAAAACTTTAAAAACTCCTGAGGGAGCCCCCTTAAAAACAGTTAGGGACCTCCCACAGATGGATTCTGTTGGGCACAGCCAAACCTGGGACCCAAAGGGCCCAAACCTGAACTGTCCCTCCAGCAAGCCAAACAGAGGGACCCAGCCTCCAGCTTTAGGTAGCCAGAGGTTGACCCTGAGAGCTCAGTGCAACTCAGTTGAAGAAAGAAAGGCACATATGGTGGAAGATAATTGGAGGAAGTTGAGCCCAAAAATAGTGGAGCCTCACTTCAATACTCCATATCCAAACCAGCCTTTAACTTTGCATAAACACACCCAAGGTAGTGATTCCCTATGGTGGAGACCCTCTAATACCCCTAGGGTGAGGGACTGCTTAGTGGACCATGAGACAGGGGGTACCCATGCTAGTGCAGGTACTTCCTTATATGGCCACTCAGGCAATAAAGGCTTACCTGGCCAAGGATAGCCTTATCTCCTTTCGTTTGGGGGGGGGTTATGTAGGAAGGTGGCTACCTGACTATGGTTACCCCAGATTTTTTGCCTGTGTTTAGCTGGTTTTCGACTTAGTTGGCCTGGTTCCCTGCTAATCAGGGCCCCAGGCTATCTGCTCTCTCTGTAAAATGGATTCCATGTACCCTAGGTGCATAACTAGATTGGCTTGGGTCACCTTATCAGCCCCTGTACAGAGCACTATAGGTGCCCAGGGCATAGGTGCATCCAAGGCCTACCAGGGGCTGCAGCATATCTTTTGCCACCCCTGGCTGGCTATCTAAATTGACACAACTGGCTGATCACTCAGCTGGGGCAAGTGGGTGTAATCACCCCTTGCTTAGATATAGTATACCTATATCTAAACCTATATCTGGACACATATATAGCCTGTAAGCCACTCCTATGGAAGGCCTCATCAATCCTGGAGGCAGAGTGCGTGGTTTTATGTGAGATGGTGCTCTGGCATGAGCTGAGCCTGTCTGCAGCTGTCGGGAACAACTCCCTAAGCTGATCCGGGATAATGCCATACCATATACTCTTAAGCGCATTATAATCCTCGCGGTTATATAGCAACTTTGGTTTGGCTTTATCAAAACATGTCGTGTAAGGTGTCATACGAATTGGAATACTATCCCCTCGCCAGTTCTGGCGACGGGGATAGCATTCCACCCTTCTAGAGGGAGAAGACATGTTACTTTACTGAAACGCGGTTGATTTAAAATGAGCCTCAGATCCACAAAATGGATGCCCCTGCCACAGACACGGGTCTGACCTCCTGCTGCTGACCGAAACCCGGCAGAGGAGGCCTGGACAAAGAGTTTCCTGTCACAGGGCGGTGTCAAACCACCCCAGACAGGAGATAGTGGATTGGAGTAGGGAGGTTTCAATGAAACCAGACACTGCCTGGGGAGCACAAGGCTGCCCCTTGCAGGATCCGGCCAAACCGGTTCTGGGGCCTCCCAGCCCCTGTCCCAGCGCGGCCAGGATCAAAGGAGAGGGGTGTACCCACCCCCTTCCTGGGTCCCACCCATAGGAGGGGACCTAGCAGGATGTCCAACCCCCTAGATTCGAATAAGAGGGGGAGCAGTCCCAACGGACCTCAGATCATCCTGAAGAAACATAAGAAACGAAATCTGGACCCTTCGACTTTCTACACGACGTGAGAAGACTGAAGAATCTCCCTTGTGGTCAAGGAGTGACCACCCTGTGCAAACAGGCACCATCCAGCCCTCGACCCTTGCTTTGTTGCAGTTCCCGCCGGAACTCGAGCGACAGAGATCGACGAGATCAAGCTTGCCTGCCTTCTACCTGCCCGATCCACAGTCCCTGCAGAGCTGAGACCCGTGGAGGCGACCGGAAGCGTGGGGCACGCCATCTTGAAAAGGCCACGAGACGCTGACCGTGCGGCCCACGAGTGACCCTCGAAGCTGTACACCGGGGTTTGAGAAGCCCCAGCCCCGAGCTCCACTTGCACCAAAGCTCACCCCTCCACACTCGACGAGTGCTGCGTGGGGCCCTTCTGCTTGTGTGCGCTCGACGCGTTGGCCCGGTCACTTGCCAGCTGGCTTGTGGCCCCTGTGCCGACGAACTTTGAAATACGACTTGCTTTTCTGGTTGCTCCAGATTTGCACCAGCTCCTGTGAAAAGGAGCACCCACTCTGACCCTCCTGGTTCGAGTGATAAGCAATCTCCCGGTTCCGCGTGGATTGCTTTTGCCAAGTGCTGTTTGCTACAATCTTCAAGCCGACGGTGCTGACGGCGAGAGCCTACGTGGGACAGATCGTGACCTGCTCCTGGACGTCGCAGATGCCCCAGAGCCCACGTGACAGCGGAGAGAAGCCTATCGACAACCGCCTGATTGCGCCCGACATTGCCTGGTTCCGTCCTGGTTCCACCCTGGTCACTGCTGAGTGACCCAGACTCTGTCCCCTCTGCTTTCAGGTACTTTTCTACATCGATCCACCCTTGGATCGCACCGGACACTTCTGCTTCACAGCACCTGCAGCTGCAACAGCTCCAAGCACCCAGAACCTGCGTGACAGAACCCGACGCCACTTCGACCCTGTGCACCCACGGCCTGTGGGTGAGGTAACTTTGCAACGCCGGTGTCTTTACACTGGTACACACCTCTAGGGTCTGTGTCTAAAGTTTTGTGTTCCTAGGTTCAGCGGAAGTATCTTTTTATTCACTTAAATTGACTTTTACGCACCATTGACAGTGCATTGGTGCGCACTGCACTTTCCGTGCTGCATCCGTCTCCTGTGGGCTACTCCCGACTTCTTCATTGCTTGTCCTGACTGCTCCCAGCGAATCTCTAGGCCCTAGGCCTAACCATTGTTCGTAAAGTGTTACTTATACCACTTTTTTGATATATGGTCTGAGTGGCCACCCGCCCTCATCCATAAACGTGCAACTTTATATGTGTAACAGTGCTTTTGATTTAACGCTTGTGCCCCTTTCCTCATAAAGAGTACTGGGGAGTAATTTAGAAATAAATACATATATTTTTATAATATATACTTGTGTGGTGTCCTTTCATTTGATTACAGGATTGTATGTGGTAAAACAGCTCGCTTAACACGACCTCTTAAGTTAAGCCTTTAAGGCTGCTTAGTCCATGCTACCACTAGGATAGCTTGTCTACAAGGTTGACTTACAACCTGACATCTTTGGGGTTTGTTTGGACTGATACCCAGTGGTTCCAGAATTGGAAACACTACATATCAGGCCAACTTCTCACAGGCGCTGAGTTCGTCATGTTTCCAGCTTTCCGGGAAGGTAGCGGAGTTGAAGGAACAGTTGATGACATCGCGGAGATGGGGTGCGATGATGGAGTCTGCTTTGTTGAAGATGTGGTGGGGACATGGGTCGGTTGGAGAACCTGAGTGGATGGAGTTTATCAGGCGGATGGTGTCTTCAGTAGTGATTGGGTTCCAGGCGCAAAGGTTGTGAGAGTGCTGTTTTGGTTCGGAGTTGGGTGGAGTGGACTGTTCTTCGGACTGGTTTTCAAAGCTGTTATGTATGTCGGCGATTTTGTTGTGGAAGAAAGAGGATAAAGAGTCGCAGAGGTCGTGGGAGGGAGTGATGTCGTTGGTGCCGGCAGTGGGGTTGGTAAATTCTTTGACGATGTTGAATAGTTCCTTGCTGTTGTGGGCGTTGTTGTCGAGTCGATCCTTGAATGCTGATTTCTTGGAGGATCGGATCAATTGGTGGTGTTTGCGGGTGGCGTCCTTGAAGGTGGTCAGGTTGTCAGTGGTTGGGTTTTTTCTCCTTGTTTTCTCGAGGGTACGACATAACTTCTTGGATTTCTTAAGGTCATCGTTGAACCAGGGGGCCTTGTTGCTACCTTGTTTGATCTGGTGGTTTTTCAAGGGTGCTAATTCGTCAGCTCTATGGGTGATCCATTGTGTGAGTTTGGTGGCAGCTTGGTTTGGGTCCGATGATATGGCAGGAGGGTTTTGGTTAAGCGATGTGAAGAGTTGGTCGGTGGTGATTTTGTTCCAGTTTCTTCGAGGAATAGGTTGTGGGGGGTTGTGGGTCGTGGTGTTTTTGTAGCTGAAGTGTACGCAGCTGTGGTCCGTCCAATGGAGAGCTTTGGTGTGATCGAAGGAGATGTGTTTGCTGGAGGTGAAGATAGGGTCGAGCGTGTGTCCGGCAAGGTGGGTGGGGGTGTCAACAACTTGTTTGAGTCTGAGATTGGCTAGGTTGTCCAGAAGGGTGGTGGTGTTGCTGTCGTTTTTCTTTTCCAGGTGGAAGTTGAGGTCTCCCAGTAGGATGTAGTTCTCGGAGGTGAGGGAATGTGGGCTGATGAAGTCAGTGATGTCTTCGTTGAATTGTGTGCGGGTTCCTGGTGGTCTGTAGATGAGGGTGCCTCTAAGTGTAGTCCTGGGGTCGGTGTGGATCTGGAAGTGAAGGTATTCGGCGGTCGCGAGGTTATCGTCGGAGCTGGTCGTGATTCTGATGGTGTTCTTGTGGACGATGGCGATGCCTCCTCCGGTTTGGTTGGTGCGCTCTTTTCGGATGATCTTGTAAGCGTCCGGGATGGCTATGGCAATGTCGGGCGCTGATGAGGCGTTCATCCAGGTTTCTGTAAGGAAGGCGACGTCCGGCGAAGCAGTGTCGAGTAGGTCCCAGAGTTCGGTGGCGTGTCTGTGGACCGAGCGGGTGTTCAGCAGGATGCACTTCAGGTGGTTAGAGTTGGAGCTGTGTTTGGAGGTAGTGGATTTGGTGTGGGTCCTGGTGCAGGCGAACTTGCAGGAGTGGCAGGCGAATGGTCCATGGGTGTGTCCTGGGGCAGCTTCGCAGCATTGTGGTGTGCGTCCGGGGTTAAGGGCAAAGAGGGTAGCGGCGTCATACGTTATGCGGGTGGAGTGAGATTTGCGAGGACCAGGGGGTCTGACGTTGGGCGCGTTCCAGGCGCGGACAGGCATAGACGGGCTTACCTTTGGCGCACCTTCGGCGGGCATGGGGCGCGCCCGCTGCTCGTAAACGCTGCGCGCAAAAGCATCTGTCATAAGTGGATAGTGGAGGGGGGTGGGGCGTTGGAGGAGCAGCTGGGAGGCGGTAGCGGGGTGGAGAGACGGGCTGTGAGGCACAACAACAACAAAAATGGCAGCAACAAAAAGAAAGCGAAACAGGGCGAGACTGGGGCACAAACTAAGGTGACTGTATGGGCAGATGCTCAATCGGGCAAAAATTACTTTAAAATTTAATTTAATGCGAGCAGAGCAATGCGAGCGCTACAATTACAATGCAGGCAATGGCAAACAATCGCACTGAGATATCGCTACAGATAATGGCAGCAGAGCGAGCGGTGGTTTAAATTAGCCTGAAAGCGCTACAATACCACAGAGCCTCGGGAGCAGCTTCAAGCGCTACGATGCCACGGAGCCTTGGGAGCGTGGGGAGCGACCTCTTCTGAGCGGTACACAGTAGACTCTTTCGTGAAGAAACATCTTGCCACGCAATCTTGTGCGCAGAAAGCTCCCATCCAGCACACCAGATTAGAGAAATCCCATACGGGAAATCTCTGAGGGCTAGGAGGAATTGCAGTGATGAAACGGACTTCCAGAATTGCTTTACTGACATGAAACGTAGGTTTATCAAGAGAGGCTACAAACCGCAGACAATCAAAAAAGCTGAGAATAGAATTGGACACATAGAAAGAACTGACACTTTGCGAGTCAGAAGCCACACAGACCACCATCACCAACCAGTGGGACTCATTACTGATTTCAACGGTCTGAATCATGTAACGATCAGGGGATACTACAGGCCGACACATCTCTTAAGGAACACATTAACAGTTACCCCCAAATCACATTCAGGAGGGGTAGGACTCTGAAAAATAGACTTAGCCCCACTGTACCACGCATGGTCAGTGATCCCACATGCCTCACCCAACACACCATAGGCTTCCACAAGTGCGGTTGTTGTGGGGTATGTAGATGGGCACAACATGGGACCATGAATTTTACCAACTATGACAGAAAACGATATGAGATTAGACACAACATTAACTGCAACACCAAATTTGTTGTGTACATCATTGAATGCACTTGCAAGAAACTGTACGTTGGTAGCACTATAAGACCACTAAAAGACAGAATCA
Organism: Lissotriton vulgaris; assembly: GCF_964263255.1. Taxonomy (NCBI): domain Eukaryota; kingdom Metazoa; phylum Chordata; class Amphibia; order Caudata; family Salamandridae; genus Lissotriton; species Lissotriton vulgaris. The sequence continues at coordinate 630,597 of NW_028242560.1, read as the reverse complement.
GCGAACATGTTAAAGCATTACATCCACAGGATCCCAGATGCCAGATACCCAGTGGCACTCCACGCAGCGGTCTGTCCCTCACAAGGATTACAAAAATGCTTCTCCTTTTTTGGAATTGATATAGCATACTGATGACACGTGTTCACTAGAGTTGCACACTAATGTGATTCATCTACATGTATGCTTTCGCCCTCATTTTTAGTTCATCATCCTTAAGAGATATCACAAGATATCTATAAATATGACTATTTATTTAATACAAACTGCATGTGGCACTGTCAATGTAATACCATGATAGAAACTAACAATACAGGTATTGCATCGTATCTTGTGTTACATTGTGTATATGAATAATCCCAACTGACTTGCTTCAAAATAAATTATTTAATACAACCATGTATCGCACAAACAATGTCACATTGGGAGCAAACAGTCACTATAGTGGTATATTGTATTTGTAGCAGAAATGTCCATGATTTGCAAATGCCTATATTATACTCTATCTGTCACACTATTATCACTGTAAACTCGTCTTTACAAACTTCTCTATCTACCGAGGGAGTATCTTTCCCGAGACATCTGTAACTCTGTTCTAAGTCCCGAAATATGGGGCTTTTATGTTGCCTTCTGTCATGCCTTTCAAATAGCTAACACAACACCAACATCAATTACGTCATGAGGTTTTTAGCTGTTCTTTGCACACTTGCACATGAGATACTTATGGAGGTTGGGTCCATTGAAATGATAATGTTTGGTCACATCGACTAACATACATTTTATACACCATATGATCTGGTTCCTTGCGCACAAGCATTTCTCGTGTAGGACCCCTTTTAACATTATCAATAACGTTTTATATGTGCAACTAGCGTGCGGTTGGCGCACTAGTCTTCGCGCTGCACCGGAGGTGTACAAACGACTTCGGGGTTCTCTTTCATGTCTGCACTCGGATCAGACGCCGGTTGCCGTAAATAACCACAGCGCCCTCGCTGAAGGTACGAGACATGCTCCATCCCCAGAACCTGCGAACTCGGCTGTCTGATATCTAACGTGAGATCTGCTTTTCAGATCCACTACCGATCATTTCAGGAACTTCATGGCACCGCCTACAACCTGATCACCATTATAGTGGTAAGATCCTGTTGGGATTTTAACCTTCTCTTTTAACGTCTGCTAACAGTCGCAACAGTCTGTTCTAGTTATCAGTACCCCACGCGTCTTTTGTTTGATACAGGTGCTTCCTTACTCTCGAAAACAGTCCATTACTGGAACTTAATCTTGACCAGCCGGGTCGGAATTACCACCGGCGGAGCGGTGAGAGCTCCACTTTTCTTATATCCATTCATTTGTATTCTCACCACTTTATCTCGTACCAAAATTCTACCGCCACAAACACAGCGCTTTTTACTTATTTCCCCTTTGGTCTTTTTCTCTCCTCTTTTCACTTCACAGATCACCAAGATCTTTCTTCTCCGATATTCAGGTAGAATTCATTCTGTACATGACATATTCTCTTTTCGTGTTTATTGCCCGCCCTCCATGTCTAGACTATGTTCATCTTTACGAGCTGTTGACCTTTGATCGTTTTAGCATGTTCTTCAAAATTGGATGTAGTGAAAGGCAAGTGACATTGTGATTGTGTACATTCATTGTGTACTATGCTCACATCTCACCTGCTTTTCTCCACCATTGTGTACAATCATTTTTTGGTTTTTTCGTTTAGCGTTCCCACTTTAAAGTGTAAAGTCTCTGATATATTAAGTACAATACATTTGAAACACCTGAACCTGATGTTTACAATACGCTTTGTATCTTTCCCAGCCCTGAGGAAGTCGCAGAATTATTTTCCTTATGTGACGAAACATGTGTTGGCTGGTTTCATTGGCACCAATGATTTAAATGAATTAAAGACGAAGTAACATTCCACCGACAAGAACAATTGATCGTGGCTTGCAAATTTTTTTTCTTGAATTTTGCTGATACCTTTCTCTGTATTATTATCGTATGAGTGCCCAGGACTGGGTTTCATATGCAGTAGGGAAAGTTATCCCTACACGTATTCTTAGGGTTTAAAGGGATTATCCCCTTACCTGGTTGCACCATACACTAAAAAAGCCCATTTACAGTCACGTTCACAGAACAGAGCGCCACACTTTCTGAGCTACTAAACATCCTTCGTCATAGTGTACGTCAACCTCTTGGACAACTTTCCCTGTGGATTTGTTGTCCCTGGAGACACTTTGAGTCAGGGAGTTCAGATTTCTTTTTCCATGGCTTGTGGCCTGGGGCTTGTGGCTTGTGGCAAGAAACGCTTCAACTTTGATCATCCATGATAAGTGCATCTAAGGACTCCATCCAGTCCGTAAGCCTCAAAAGGGCACGATCAGACAAAAAGTAATTACAAAAACTCTTGAGTCTATTCAGAGTAGGATCTGGTACAGGCTGAAGAAAGAGGGGGGCACCTTTGTCTGATGAGGAATCCTCTCAGAAATCTGCACCCTCCACCTGAAAAAGGTGCAGAAAATGCCTCTGTCAACCTCTGACCAAGAAAAGGTTCCTTTTAAAGTCCCTGCAGTAGTTGACGCTGCCCCAGGGGAGACCCCATTCAAGGTTCCTGAAGAGTCACATGTCCAGTTCAGGAATTTGCACTTCGGTGGGTGTTCCCTCAATTTCAGACACTTGTCGAAGTGTCATTTTTGCTCCCAAACTTTAGCATGAAGACCCAGGAGAGGCTGAGTCACTACAAATGGAAATGGTAGCCATGTGCATGTTGGCGTCCCCTTTTCCTTCATGTCTGGTGTGATCTAAGGTGGTAGATTGTGTAACAACAAACGCCTTTGCTTCGGTTGAGGCAGCACTCTACTTCCATAACGGAGTGAAGAACGCTCCTGAGTAGCCTGGGGAACATGGACCCTTTGTTACTTACTGTGCTGAAGCTTGGTGGTTTTCTGCACCTTTGTTCTCCTCTGAATATGCACATGATTACAGTAAGGGTTTGGGAAACTTTAGTATTTCACCTCTGGGGAACACTGTGGACTGAGGATGTGATCATTAATGCTATTGATCCTCAATACAACCTCTCCTGTCCTTTTATCTCACCCTTCACTTCTCATTTATCCTTCCCCCTGTAGCGGGAATTCCGTTCTCCTACAGAACTGTGCATAGAGACCTGGAACCTCGGTGAATTAGGATGGCCCAAAACTCACCTCAGTACCCAAAATCCCCCTACCGAGCTAGCTACAGTGTCTCATTGGTCATAACAAACTCCCAATGTTTAGACAGACCAGAACATGAACTTAGAATACCTCAGGAATCGTGGAACACATGAACACTCTTTCGTTATATAATCATCACAAACCAGAACGTGGAGTGAAAGAGGACACGTGCATGTTTGAAATATTTATTTACTAATGCAAGGTTCTCAAACGCAGTATCTTGTATAATACTAGCAAACATATTATAAGCAACAAAGCTATCAGCATAGTTATTAGTCCATAAAAGCCGAATGGGGACAGCATACTAAGATGCTGGAATGAATAGAAATTAACAATGTCTAATTCACAACCTCCCTGTTTAGCATAGTATTTTATATCTATGAAGGTCTCATTTGGGTTTTAGCAGGGCGGGCCCATACCTTAAAATCTCAGTGGCAGGACGATCACATCACCTTCCACCAGCTCTCTGCATGCGAAGCATATCAAGTGTGTTTTTGTGCGTTCAGCACAACAATATAAAACTCGCCTAGAGCCAGATTTTGGCAGCAGCATGTGTGTTATGTCTATAGGGGTGCGAAGATCAGACCTTACAACAACACTGGGTTAAGTTATCTGTGTAGCCTTCAGCACTCGCTGTGCAGACAGAGTGCAGAACAAAACTGATATCAGAGCAATAACATATTATTTCTCTAGTAAATCACGAAGCTCTTCTGGGTTGAAAGCTAAAACAACAATTATGTGTCGTGTGCAAAAGTGAAACAAGAATGAAAACGGAGTGCAAACATTTAATAAACTCATGCTAATTTAACACAGTATGTAGAAAAGAAGTAGCTATATGACACCTTCCCAATGATCAGAGCACTGTCAAAAATCATGTAAAGGCAGAACCTGGAAGGGGTTTAACCTGAAAACAGGGTTCAATAATAATGAGTTAATCTATGCTCCAAACGTATATATGACGGCCTATAGTGGCCAAGCGTAATTGTTCCAACCTTTGAAAATATAAGTCAATAGGTCTGGGGCGTATATAAAAAATTTTCACACATAAAAAGGGCACTGTCCAAAAATATAAAAAGCACGTGCCGAAATAAGTAAAATAAACTCCATGGCATCTCACGATAGAATCGAATATGCAAAATATGCAGCCACAGCCTCCGATATGAAATCACTGTCATCATCCGAAAACAGTTCAGCCATCCAATTAAGTAGTGGGAAGGAACATACGTGCTGCTCCGTCACTGGATCCTCTATTAACATCAGAGGACAACTCAGTGGGTTCTCAAGAACGCTGCTTGCCAAGAACTCATGCGCCGCTGCAATCACATCCCAACGACCCATTAGTCCATGCATCGCTGCAAAGGCCATAATCCTTTTGCCAGAACAAACCAACTCGTGAGCAACTACTGGGCTCATCAGATGATTAAAGTCGACGTCAGGAGAAACCGTCAAGCAGAGACACAAATCAAGGGCCCAGTGGAAATTGCAGCTCAGGCAATGAAACACAGGCTGGACACATGTGAAATAGGAAAATCGAAACGATAATCCAAACGCCGTGCTTAAAGTCGCAAGCGGCCGGGTGCCATAGTAATCAAGCATCCGGTTGCGCAACAGTGACAGGAGGGGCTCTTCTGCTCCTAATGCAGGATGGACATCCATTTGTAATAAAGCAAAATATCACCAAAACGCCCGCAGCTAAAGCCAGCAAGACAGGAAAGCCTCCGAACAAACTTGAAAAATTAGAATGAAAAAAGGCAGGGATGACCCCAAATATTTTTTCAAATGAAGTCACAAGACCGCTGCAAACTAATTTAAAAAAGTGAGCCAGGCCGGAAGTGGAGGAGGCATTAAAGATTTGATGAACCAACTCGCTGAAATGTAACGGTAAATCAGTATTTAAAAGCGCTTGCACTATCCTCGATAGAAGCGGTCGCTCACCTCACCTCCTCCTCACTCGAGTCCATGACATAGCGCTTCAACTCTGCTAAGTACCTCTACTACCGCTACCTTCCTTTGTATCGTTGCGCACTGCTAGGCGTTGTGGGCCTCTTTGCATTTTAAACTGCTGAGTGTATTTGGCGCTTTTGCAACTACGTAGCGCACTGCCGGGCTTGGTGCTGCCACACTGTATTTTTAACTGCCGAGTGTATTTTGCGCTTCACAAACTTAACCACGTAGCGCACTGCGGGGCTTTGGGTCACCTTACTGTCTGTGTATTGATTGCTGTGGGCTTTACCTCGCTTCCTGCCATTATAATTTCCTCGCTTTGGGCTTTGTGTTTTATGTTATTTGCTGGCACATTCCATAGCGCCCCCAACGTTACCTTAGCGCTTTGTACCGCTAGAAATCTGTGCATTATTTGTCCCCAGAACGCTCCATCTTGGCCAATTTCGACGTGCCCCTCGCAGCATTTGTTGTTATTGTTGCTGCCATTTTGTCTGCTGTGACGTCCCACACCACCTCCCCCACCTCGATCCCGCCCCCCAGCTGACCCTCCCACGCTCCGCCCCCTCCACTCTCCATTTATGACTGATGTCCCAACGTGCAGCGTCCACGCGCTGCGGCCGCGCCGAAGGTGCGCCAAAGGTAAGCCCGTCTACGCCCGTTCGCGCCTGGACCTCGCCCAGCGCCAGACCCCCTGGTCCCCGCCACTCCCAACCCACTAGAACCACTTATGATGCCGCTACTCTCCTCGCCCTCAACCCCGGACGCACACCACAATGCTGCGTTGCCACCCCAGGACGTACCCACGGCCCATTCGCCTGCCTCTCCTGCAAGTTCAACTGCTTCAGGACCCTCACCAAACCCACTTCCTCCACACACATCTCCGAACTCAACCACCTGAAATGCATCCTACTGAACACCCGCTCGGTCCACAGACATGCTACAGAACTCTGGGACCTAATCGACACTGCGTCACCTGACATCGCCTTCCTTACTGAAACATGGATGAACGCATCTTCTGCTCCCGACATCGCCATAGCCATACCGAACACTTACAAGATTATTCGAAAAGACCGCACCAATCAAACTGGAGGAGGCATCGCCATCGTCCACAGAAACACCATCAAAATTACAACCAGCTCCGACGACAATCTTGCAACCGCCGAACACCTCCACTTCCAAATCCACACCGACCCCAAGACCACACTCAGAGGCACCCTCCTCTACAGGCCACCAGGATCCCGTGCACAATTCACTGAAGACATCACTGATTTTATCACCCCACACGCCCTCCCCTCCGAGGACTACATCCTATTGGGAGACCTCAATTTTCACCTGGAAAAGAGCAATGACAGCAGCGCCACCACCCTTCTGGACAATCTCGCCAACCTCGGACTCAAACAAATTGTCACTACCCCCACCCACATCGCAGGTCACACACTCGACCCTATCATCACCTCCAGCAAACATGTTTCATTCAGTCACACCACAGCTCTTCATTGGACGGACCACAGCTGCGTTCACTTCATCTACAATAAGACCACAATCCACAACCATCCTCAACCCACCCTGCGAAGAAATTGGAACAAAATCACCATCGACCAGATCTCCTCATCGCTTCTTCTCAACCCCCCCGCCCACTCCTCCAACCCCGACCAAGCAGCCATTAACCTCACCCAATGGATATCCAACAGCGCCGACATCCTAGCACCGTTGAAAAAACGTCAAATCAAACTAAACAGCAAAAACGCCTCCTGGTTCAACGATGATCTTAAGAAATCGAAGAAACTCTGTCGCTCCCTCGAGAAGGCCTGGAAAAAAGACCCAAACACCAGCACCAGGGACACCTTCAAAAACGCCACCCGCATACACCACCAACTAATCCGGTCTGCCAAGAAAGCCGCATTCAAAGACCGACTAGACAACAAGGCCCACAACAGCAAGGAATTATTCAACATCGTCAAAGAATTTACCAACCCATCAGCCAACTCCAACGACATCACCCCCTCCCAAGCCCTCTGCGACTCCCTAGCTTCCTTCTTCCACAACAAAATCGCAGACATCCACAACAGCTTCGACAACCGACCCGGAGACCAACCCACCCAACCTCCTGCAGGACCTTCACCCCCCTTGAACGTCCTTAACAACTGGAACCCAATCTCCACTGAGGACACCATCCGCCTGATGAACTCCATCCACTCAGGATCCCCAACTGACCCATGCCCTCACCACATCTTCAACAAAGCAGACTCCATTATCGCACCCCATCTCCGAGACGTCATCAACTGCTCCCTCAACTCCGCCACCTTCCCGGAAAGCTGGAAACACGCAGAACTCAGCGCCCTTCTGAAAAAACCCACAGCTGACCCCAACGAACTCAAAAACTACCGCCCCATCTCGCTTCTTCCATTCCCGGCCAAAGTCATCGAGAAAGCTGTCAACAACCAGCTTGCCACCTTCCTCGAAACTATACCTTACATCTGGAAACCATAGTACTGAGTTACCTGATTTCTAGTTTCCCCTGGATACACTAGCTAGAAACTACTCAGTGCAAAATTGTCAATAAGCCTCCGCAGACCCTCATTGTGAAGCGAAAATGGATGGAAGATTCCAAGGATCGAATGGACTCAACGCAAAGAGCATAGACTATCCTGCAACTCTATCCAAAAATGCTGCCAAAAAATTCAAACACAATACTTTGAGAAAAAATCCGGACATGCTGTTCTCTGACCCATATTTTGATATAGTCAAAGGCATCATGATGAACGACCTCATATTCTACACTGACAAAACAGCTAAATGGCGTAACGTCCTGACAGAAATGCTGTTCACTAAAACTATAAAAAACATACCATATGGCACAAAAATAACGACCTCATTAACTAAAAGAAGTAATACAGATCTATGCATTACCATCTATAAAACGGGAATAGTGCTGATACAAGCAACCAACAGAGAACTTGAGAAATTTGAGATAGCCTTCCAAAATTTAAAGAAATACATAGAAGGACCAAGCTACCAACAAAACTTGACATTACCAGATGTCACACTTGAACATAATGACCCTAACACCAGAGTCACCATTCAAACGGAAGGCCAGAACAACCAAAGTGATAACACCGGAGATTCAACCGAAAACATGGTGGTAATACCAGAGAATGAGATAGTAAGGACAGCGCTGTCCACTAACCCTCGAAATAAAGAGAAGAACCAGGCCCCAAGGAAAGAGCCGTTGCCGCTAACGCACAACTCCGTCACGCTTGAAGATTGTACCCCAGCCCCAAGCGAGTCCCTCCACGAAGTTATCGAAAGATCTAATGTAGATGATATTGACCCACTCCATCCTCCCGCGAAGATGAGACTTCAGCCCCAGAGACCCCTATCCACAAAAACACCACTTACATCCCATAACATTAGAATTAATGGGGACACCTCTCATAGAACCTCTTATAGAATCAGAACTCATAACCAAACCAAGGATACTAAGAAAAGATTTGGGGTAATCAGAACAGATTATTCACGAAGAAGAGCAAACTCTAATACCAATCCAGCCAGGACTATCTCACATACGAAATCATCCCGAACACAGAAACAACTCAAGGAACTCCAGAAAATCGTAGATAACCTGGCACAAAACTCGATGAAAATCTCACAGACAATTGGAAAAATCTGGGAGATGGCGATAAGTACTCACACCAAGGTCTCACACATCCAGAATCTGATACTCAGACCCAACAGACCCAACAGGACCAAGCCTGTGTCAAAAGAAGAAGCTCTGGCTTTGCTCCGATCTTATGAACAACCTCCCCGGAGTAGGGAGGAGAATATTAAAGTAGTACCTATTGACCCTAATAGAGCGTCCAGAAAGAAGGACAGGAAAGCAATTCACCAAAATTTACAACAAATCCAGTTAACAGCATCCGAATCTGATAATGGAAAATGCGAAAAATCTCAGAAACCCCTGAATTGTCTGCTACTTAACTGTCGTTCGGCAACGAAACATGCATCAGACATAGCTGCCCTCATCATCAATAAGGAAATTGACTTGGCCATCCTCACGGAAACATGGCTCAATGAATCATCATCTCCTACCATGGACCTCTTAATACCACCCCAATATAACATCGTCAGGTTAGACAGACCAAGGAATGTGGGAGGTGGCATAGCTTGCATTCACCGCTCCGAGATCGAGGTCTGCCATTTCCAATCTGACCCCTTAGACTCCTGCGAATACCTTGGTATCAAGGTAAGAACACCAAATAATCAAAGCTGCATCTTGCATGCATTCTATCATCCACCAGGAGAGAATGCAAAGTTCACAGAACAATTGATGGAGATCATAACGACTAACTCTAACTCGGATGCCAACAACATATTCCTAGGCGACTTTAACCTCCACTGGGATGACGGCAATGACAAACTGGTCAACTCGCTTAAAGTCTTCCTCAGTGAGCTAAAACTTATACAAGCTTGCAACCAACCCACTCACTCACAAGGAGCGACCTTAGACTGGATTATTGCAAGAAAGGATAAGGCATCAATCCTCGCTATAGACCCATGTGACTGGTCTGACCATCACGTCATAACATTCGCGATACCGATAATGAAAAAGGGTAGGACCGTGCAACCACACAAGCTCAAGAAACTGATCCGAGACACAAAAGAGGCTAATATAGAACTACTGGTTGAAAGGTGTGAGAAAGATCTGAAACCACCTTACAATAAGCAAAATGTAAATGAGCTGACGGAGCACTATACAACCGTGATCGTTAATATCGTCAATGACACCATGCCCCAAAAACTGAAAAAAGTCTCTGAGAAACCAAAAAATCCGTGGTTTAATGAATCATTGAACGAGGACAGGCGCAAACTGAGAATGGCCGAAAGGAAATGGAGACAACATCCCTCCTGCCCGGAGCTGAAAGCCCTCAGAAAAACTAGAAATGAATACAATAAAAAGATAATCAACTCCAAAAAAGAATTTATCCGATCGGAATTGGACCGAGCCACAAACAGACCTCGAAAACTCTTCGAGATTTTAAAACAGCAGTCAAACAAACTAGCCAAAACGGTTCAAGAGAATACAAAAACTCCCATAAGCTGCGAGGAATTCTCCTCATTTTTCACGGAAAAATCCAAATTGCTAGAGGTTGAACTCTCAAATGCAGCAACTAACCTCTCGACCCTTCCTCCACCTAAAAATGAGGCCAATGTCGCAACAGAAGATCTACAAACAAAAAATATGGCAAAATGGGATACATTTGAATTATATGACCAGAGAAAGATCGCCAAAACGCTGGCGGAACTCAGACCGAACAACCACTATCAAGATCCTCTACCGGGAAAATGTGTAAGAAAAATCAGCCACACTCTAGTTCCGATCTGGACTGAGATAATAAATGCCTCACTTGCACAAGGAACCCTCCCGGACTGCCTAAAAACAGGGCAGGTAGTGCCCATCATTAAAAAGCCGACAGCTGATGCAACAGACCCTAACAACTATCGACCAGTGACCAACATCCCTCTACTGGCCAAACTCATTGAGAAATGCGTACAGGGCCAACTAAGTCAACATATCGCTAAATTCTCACTACTAGACGATTGCCAATCTGGATTCAGAACAGGACACAGTACTGAGACTGCGATCCTGCATATTGTCGATGACGCACTACAAGCCTTAGACCGAAATCAAACATGCCTACTAATCCTCCTAGACCTGTCATCAGCATTTGACACGGTAAACCACGAAGTGCTAATGACTAGGCTACAAAACAGGATGGGATTGTCCGGAAACGTGCTGAAATGGTTCAACTCCTTCCTACAAAATAGGACTCAACGATTCTTAGTGAATCAAGCAATCTCTTCCCCGAGCCCCAATGAAATCGGGGTCCCACAAGGCTCAACGTTCTCCCCAGATCTATTCAAATTGTATGTAGAACCTCTCACGGAGATTCTTCAACAATCACAGATATCCTATCACATGTATGCTGACGACACGCAATTATACATAAAGATCGCCTCCCTCGAGGACATTGACCTAATGAACAAGACACTAAAGAGAGCACTGCAATGGTTAACAATGAACCATCTGAAACTAAACGCCCAGAAAACAGAATTCCTGCTAATTTCACCGACAAGGAGCCAACCGGATGTTAAGGAATGGACTAAATTGGTGACGGCGCTAAATTGCGCCCCGACCCTAGTTAACTCAGCCAAATCACTAGGAATCACCTTAGACGAAAACCTTGATATGAAAGACCATATTAATTCAATGGCCAAGAGCGCCCGCTTCCACCTAAATTACTTAAGAAAACTGAAACCCTTTATCTCAGAGTCGGATCTAAAACTGGCTATCCAATCACTAGTTATCTCGAGGATCGAATACGGCTGCACCACACTAGCTGGCCTACCGAAAACATCCACAGCACCACTAAAAGCCTGCCTCAACGCAGCGGCAAGACTCATCACGGGAACGAAGAAATTCGATCATATATCTCCTCACCTGAAAGCACTAAACTGGCTACCCTACGAAGCCAGAATTCAAATGAAGATGGCCTGTATTACACATAAAGCGGTTCACTACAACACGCCTAGATACCTAGCCAAGAAACTTAAGATATCAGGAGGTAACAGAACAACTAGAAGCGCAAAAGAGCTGCTGCTGCGACCAGCCTCTTTCCACAAGAAAAAAACTTACAACAGAGCATTCTCTGGAGCTGCCCCCAGAATATGGAACTCACTCCCGCCAAGCATCAGGAAGATTCAAAATACATTATCATTCAAACGAGAACTTAAGAGCCACTTGATGAGTAAATACCCTACATAGAGATACCTACGGACTACTGAGACGATCAGTTATGCTACCAGAGGATTGTCCACTTCAGGAATGTTGGAAGATCAATACCTGACATCTGTCTGTGTCCATGTACAAGCCGAGGCTAGACACATACTGCTACCTCATTTACTTGTGATCCTATAACTATATCTCACTGAAAAAACTATATAACCTCTACCTCACCTATCTATTTATCCACACTATCCTAATATGCACTGGAATACAATATAACTCTACCTCACCGAGCTTGGTTTGAGACCAATGCTAATTGCACAGACGTTAAGAACTTATATATCTAATCACGTCCATTCATTATATTGCCTTCTACCTCATATATATGTTATTATTATTATTGCTACTATAATGTCTATTTGTTATTCTTTCCTGTTAAGCGCTCTGATACCCACGGGTCTTGTACGCGCTATATAAAACACTATAAATAAATAAATAAATAAATAAATAAACAAATCCCTCGACTCCTCACAGTCCGGCTTCCGAACCAAACACAGCACTGAGACCGCACTTATCGCAGCAACTGACGACATTCGAACTCTACTGGACCACGGAGACACAGTCGCCCTCATCCTCCTCGACCTCTCCGCTGCCTTTGACACAGTCTGTCATAGCACCCTTCTACGACGCCTCAAAAACGTCGGAATCCAAGGAAAAGCACTGGAATGGATCACCTCGTTCCTCACCGGAAGAACCCAGAGAGTCCGCCTCCCACCATTCAAATCAGAGGCCTCTGAAGTCATCTGCGGCGTGCCACAAGGATCTTCACTCAGCCCCACCCTCTTCAACGTATACATGAGCCCCCTCGCGGCCATCGCACGCCAACACAACCTCAACATCATCTCCTACGCTGATGACACTCAACTGATCCTCTCACTAACCAAAGACCCTAACATCGCCAAAACCAACCTACATGAAGGAATGAAAGAAGTAGCCGAGTGGATGAAGCACAGCCGCCTGAAACTAAACTCAGACAAAACAGAAGTCCTCATCTTAGGCACCTCCCCCTCCGCCTGGGATGACTCTTGGTGGCCAGCTGCCCTAGGAAAAGCACCCATCCCAACTGACCACGCACGGAACCTGGGCGTCATCCTGGACTCCTCTCTCTCGATGACCAGACAAGTCAACGCCGTCTCATCATCTTGCTTCAACATTCTTCGCATGCTCAAAAAAACATTTCGCTGGATCCCCACCGAAACTAGAAAAACGGTCACCCACGCACTGGTCACGAGCCGCCTAGACTACGGAAACACCCTATACGCCGGTACCACCGCAAAACTCCAGAAAAAACTCCAACGCATCCAGAACGCTTCAGCCAGGCTCATACTAGATATCCCACGTAAAGAACACATCTCTGGTCACCTGAAAAACCTCCACTGGCTCCCCGTAAATAAGAGGATTACTTTCCGCCTCCTAACCCACGCACACAAATCACTCTACGAACTTGGACCCGAATGCCTCAACAGACGACTGTCCTTCTACACCCCCTCCCGTCAGCTACGATCCTCCAACCAAGCCCTTGCCACTGTACCTCGCATCAACAAAACCACCATGGGAGGTAGGTCCTTCTCCTACCTAGCAGCTAAAACCTGGAACACACTTCCTACTCACCTCCGCCTTACTCAGAACCACCTAGCATTCAGAAAGCAACTCAAAACTTGGATATTCGACAAGTAATCCCCCACCCTTCCTCAAGCGCCTTGAGACCCTATGGGTATGTAGCGCGCTATATAAATCTCTTGACTTGACTTGACTTGACTTGTGTGTTAGCTATGTGAAGGACGAATGTTTCTCAGGCCGAACTCAGGGCCACCTCTTTCTGAGACAAAAGGGCTCTTATTCTAGCCATACCATTGAACTCTGCTTTCAAGGTTGGGATGCGCGGCCAGATGGAAACATCTGAATTCCCATGCGTAGGGGGATACATTACATTTTTGCAGCACATAACACGTTCAGATACAGTTACCACATAAGCGATACCGACAATAAGACCACAACACTCCTCGTTATTCAACAGCAAATAACTAACATTTGCCAAAAGTGTAAACGTGGGAACTATTGCGGGTACAGGAATCCCTTTAAAAACACAGGTCAGGTTAGGCCGTTCCTGGTTGCAGGAACCATGCAATTGAATGTGTCTGCATATTAATGAATGGTCAGGGGACTCTGTGCATTCTTCACATTCAGATAAACTTCTCTGCCGTCTTTCAGGCACCTATATGTGAAGGGAAGAGACCATGCTTCATGGAGGAAGGCACCTCCTAACGGTTCATAACGTCCTATTGCAACATGTCGCATACAACTAGTGAATTTGTACAACACGAATGGTAATGTAATTAATCCGTGGATAAGCCACGTTGCATCAGCGGCCTCAGCAACAGAGAACGGTAAAGATTCCAACCTCTCAATGTGTAACATGGAAAATGATGCATCTCGCATTGAAAGCATGCGTTGTTTGTCAGTCAAATTAAATGGGGCAAAGAGGGAGGAAACGTTCATGTAATTCCATGGCACACGGCCAGATTTGAGAGTCTGTAGAGTCCATGCAAACTGCATTACAGAACGCAGTTGATTTTGGCCATGGTATAAAACAGACACCTCATCATTTACAATATCAACTACAGAAGAAACTATGTTATTCAACGTCTATATGCGGGAAGAAAGCATGTTAATACTGTTATCGACAACTGCAAGCACCTTTTCTAAATTTGCTTGATCAATTGCTCTTAGGTGTTTAGCAGCCTCAATCTGTGATAGCTTCCAAATTTCATTGTAAGCAGCATAAATCCAACGTTTAGATCTACCACTTGCCGGTCCTTTAATGAAATCATTAATATCCACCTCATCAGTCAGCTTTGATAGGTGTAATTTAACAGCTGCTAATGTAGAATGTTGTAACCAATTTTGACATAATTTACCAACTGAGTGGATCAGGCCTGACTTGTGTAAAACCTCCAGTTAAACCCAGAAAGCGATGCTGGCAGAAGTCAGAGCTTCTGTGCCATAGCAACCAACCCTTTGGATCAAAACTGGACACATTAAAGGATGCATTACCTAGTAACGTCTGCAAATCTCTAATGGAAAACTTTGTGTAATTATCTCACCCAGGGTATTCTTCCAAATCAGGGACAGCAGGGGCATTTAACTTTTTTGAAGTAGCAAATCCAAAGCACGTTGTCTGAGAAATAGTAGAATTCAAAAACAACATGTGATTCGGGATGAGACATGCACGGTGCAAAGCCTCAGTGCCTTGTACCTGCCAACTTTTAGAACCCCAAACCGATTTAAGGTCAATGTTTTCCTTCCATAGCTCATAGCCTTCTACAGCTAATTTGTCTATAAAGGACTTTGAGTACAACAATTTAGTATCGGTAAGTCTAACTTTGGACATGGGCTTCTGTGTCATCTTAAAATAAAAGGACTCAGGACTTGATTGATTAAAGTCTGTAAAGTAAGTGTACTTCTTCAAAAATGTACTGGAGCTGCCTTGTAATGGTGCTGGGCAATGTTCCCACTGTGTGTAATTTACATTACTCCTTCTGGAACTTGTCTTATGAAGGAAATGATTACCATAATGTTGAAAGCAAAATAAGTCACCATAATTAGCAGATTCTAAATATAAATCTTCAGCATCAAAGGCAGCATAATATTTTGAATCAGTAAATAATGATTCTACGGCCTGAACATTCCAATCATCAGAACGTATGTTTTGTTTAACCACATCCCCCATGTTCACTCTCAATACATTTGGGACATTAACCACTTCAGTTGGGCCATGAATCTGAAATTTAACTGCATCCCACACAATCCCATCAAGAACCGGCCATGCTGTGATGTTAACAAAGTTCAAGTCTCTTTTCAGTCTGTGTGCAGAATGTGAAGATGAAAAGGGGGCCAAAGTTCCATTAAGATGCCGAATGCATGTTCTCTCCTCGACATAGTGTCCATCCATGATGTGGAAAAAATAAAACACAAAACCAAATGACATAAAAAGGTATACTGAAAAAGCATTAGCCAAATATATGTCCAAGGGGGAACCAAAAAATGTTTTTGGAATAAAGAGGCATAAATTGCACAACGTGAGGGTTTTGTCAAAGTCACTGATGTAGAATCAAATGAGAATCTAGAGTCTGTGGCCAAACGTGTTTGTAAGTTGGGCATCGATAAATCAGCAGGATAGGTGTAATCGAGGTCATCAACGTTATTAACTGGGAAAGTGTTCATTAAAGTATTGGAAATAACAGGCATCTCTAGGGCCACTTCTGGCCCAGCAGCTGCAGTAATGGCCAAAACAGAATTTCTCACAATCGAAGGACAGGAGACTGCCGGTGTCATGCTATGAAGAATCGGCCATCCTGTGTATCTTGACATTGTCAATTGAGATAAACCTGTTTTCCTTACGACCTGGAAGTGGTGGTAAAATGACTGTTCTTGTGCCCTTCACTCCAAGAACGGGGACTGGTGCTCGATAGGAAGGACCAAATTCTTTCTTGTTATCGATCTTCTCTCGAACCAGTTCTCCAACTTTGGGTAGCCAGCCAACTACCGAGATCTGCAACGCATCATCCGATGTGGAGGGCAAATGTTCCTTAGCTAGACTGTCTCTGGTCTTTTGTAGATCCTGTAAAACATTGCAATGTTCATCTACGTCAAAGGCCGTGGCTTGAGCCACGCAGTCCAGACCATCGAGGTCAGGGACATACATCTTGATACCAAAGAGCATTTCGTATGGGGTCCGCCCACCTAGAGACCTTCTAGGGAGATTATTAAGAGCACGCTGCACTCCATTGAGGTGGGCCAGCCAGTTTCTGCCAGTGCCTATAACTCGAGCTGTCAAAGATTGCTTTAAGTCAAGGTTCATTCGTTCCACTATACTATTACCCTCAGGTCTGTACGGAGACGAAAACTTGACTTGGACCCCCAATGAAACCATAGCATCCTTATACGCCTTAGAGGCGAAAGCCGGACCCTGATCCGAATGGAAGGTACCACAGGCAAAAATCCATACAAAGACACGTAAATCTCTTATGACAGTCCGTGAATCAGCGCTGCGATGGGGCCATACCCACACAAAGCGTGTGCATGAATCAACTACTACTAAGATGTACTTATATGCAGTATCAGAAGAAATAGGACCGCAGTGATCTAAATAAACTCACCCCAGTGGTTTATTAGAAATGTACAACTGTGTCTGTGGCGGACGCGCAGCAGTCGAAGGCTTGATCTGCTGGCAAATGTCACATTGAAGGACATAATCACGCGTCTGTTTGTACAGTCCCCGCCACCAGAACCTCTGTTGTTGCTGAGTTACAGTGGCTGAGACGCCCGCATGCGCAGACGCCACACCTTCATGAGCCGCTGTAATCAGAGTAGCTCTGCGATCCGAGTTGGGAACTAAAACGTTCGCCAACATCAGGAATTTTCACATAAGGAACCTTATCGGGACTTAAGTGGTATGTGTACTTTGAAGGGAACCCCGCAGGATATTTACCTCCCCTCTCAGTGGCAGCAACAGCCGCCAAGATGTCATCATCTATTTTACTTTTGGACCGAGTAACTGCTGCAACTAAATATTTAGATACTGCTGATTTCGCTGCTTCATCAGCAAACGAATTACCGACAGCGTGGACTCCTATGCGCTGATGGCCGAGAGTATGAATTACAAACACAAGTGGCAACTGCTCTTTAAGCTCAGCCACTCGGACCCAGATCATTTTATGTTTTATTGTGCTACCCTTGGAATCACGAAATTCATTCTGAATCCAGTAGGTTAAGTTCTCATTGTAAGACTGGACACAGTAGTAAGAATCACTTACGATAAGAGTAGTCACCCTAGGATCTGCGTACTCCAATGCAAGCATCAAAGCACGAAGCTCTGCCAATTGTGCAGTGCAGTCTCCGAGTGTCTGCGTGTGCACGACACTGGACTTGAACTGATCGTTCACCATGGCACCGACCACAATGGCGCATGCGGAAACGTAAGCGTGTTTAGAGCCATGCGCAACCTGCGCCGAACCATCGGTGTAAATGATGCAATGGAAATCCTCCAGGGGTCGCATTGCTAAAGGAGCAGGATGAACAAATTCATACTGTAAGTACTCCTGCGACCTTAATGTGGCGTCAAAAATAAACGTGACATCCTGAGATGTCAAGGACGCAGCCCATTGAATCCACCGAGGATGCAAAGCTTTAGAATTAGGTACACTGGCTTTTGTGACTGCCTCCAAGGCAGCACACGGGGTAACAACCAACATGCGCTTTCCCTGTGACAGGGCTCGTTCCTTAAGAATAGCCATCTGCACAGCCGTCAAAACTTTCTCCACAGTGGAAAAGCGCAATTCAGCCGAAGTGTACAAGTGTGACTTGTAAGCAATAGGTACTGTGTCTCCTTCATTAAAAGTCAGGTATGTGAAACCTACCGTCCCAGGGATAATTCTTATCACCAGGTTGGTCTGATTATCACGAGTCAGTAAGAATTTAGAAGCGAGCAGATCAGCCTGCAAAGACTGCAGTATAGCCGAATGCTCAGGCAGCCAGCATGATTTGGAAAAAGATGGTTGTATCAAAGCATACAACGGCTTGATACGCTGGGCATATTCCGGAATGTAAGTTCTCCCGAAATTTAAAAAACCCAGTAAAGATTGTAATTTTTTCAGTGTTGTCGGAGCGCGCAATTGTGCGCATTTCTCCAGGAAGTGAGGAGCCAATCCCTTTCCTTCATTGTTAAGCTCGTAGCCCAGAAACAACACTGTGTACTCTGCAATGTGCGATTTTGCAAAGTTGAATTTGTAACCTAAGTTTGCAAAGGTACAAATAATTCCGTTTACACGACACAGATGCTCCCAAAGTTCGTCGTCTGTGAGATATATGTCATCCACATACGAACAAGCATCCGGGTCGATCCTCTCCAAAAGAGAGACTATGCGGGCGGAAAAGACCCCAGGACTATTCTTATAGCCCATAGGGAGACGTCGAAAGTGTTTTTGGACACCGCCGCATGTAAAACTAGTCCATTGGGAACTCATAGCATCCAATTGGTGGGCATAGAAACCATTAGAAATGTCAAGCGTGGTTTTAAACCGCTTACGCACAAGACTATTCACAAGAGCAGAGCCGTGAGTATTCTGTACTGCACAGTTACGGCAATGCGAGTTTAAATGCCTGTAATCCAAAACCAAACGATACGAACCGTCAGGCTTGTTTACAGTAAAAAGAGGGTTATTCATTGGTGACACACACGTTTCAATTACTCCTTGATATTCCAATTGTTCAAGGATTGCTGCGACGGAAGCTTTTGCTTCACGCCTTATAGTATATTGAGGTTGAGGCTGCGGCTGAGACCGTAAAGGTATCTCGTGGCGTGGGGACAATTTATCCCACCCACACTGATTGCGATACACAGCCGGCGCCAGAGCTAGAGCCCACTCTTCTGCAAAATGCAGCGCATCCCCTTTCGAGACTGTGTTCGCGAAACTGGGGAGGATCACCTCCTCCCCTCGCGGAGGTGCGAGCACAAAAGGTGGGGGCCAGTCAGCCTCCGAAAGCAAAATGTCATATGTAGACGAAAGATTTTCCCAAAATACCCCTTTTATGGTTCGTTGTATGTCACCTTCAATTAACAGGACAATTTCAAAAAGTCTATCAGGGAGAGCAACTCTGGTCACCTTCAGTAGTGGACGGAGCGCCTCTCTCACTATGGTAATCTCCGCCGCGCTGTCCAGCAAGGTCAGAGCCCACGTCAGATTCCGAAGCCGCGTTCTCACTATCTGGGGCATATCGATGCGCTGTTAAGGCTGCGACTTTCTTCTTTGCAAACTGTGGCCTCCTAGGCGTAGAGCTTTCCTGCTTTTCTGCACCGTTCCTCGGGCAGGGCTGGTCACGTCCTTGCTGGCCACCCCGACCCCTGCCGCCCCCTCCACCACCTGTCGTCGGAGCCGATGAGTCCTGTAAGGAACGAGGAGAGCGTTGGTCAGAAGCCTGAAAACGATCAGGAGTCTTAATCGTCGCGAGGTCGCGCAAGTCATAAACACGTTCCGACTGCGTAGGTAACGGAGACGCAGGGCGAGAAACCTGTGTTTGTTGTTGTTGAGGTTGCTTTCCCTGTTTCTGTTTTTTAGGCCAATTTTGTTTTTTGGACTTTGGCAGAACATCAGTTTCCGAAGTTTGTCCCTGGGGCTGCTTTTTATCTTTAACAGAAAAAGGCTTAACACCCTTACAATTGCGACCCACGGTTTTATAAGCCGCCACAATAATCTTCGCAAACTGTCGAGTTACCCTGCCTCGGGAAGCACCGCCAACGCGTTAGCAACCTGAAAGTTCACTGCATCCCCCTTGACATTAGCAAGGATCAGATCGCAAACTACATCAAAGGTGCCACACAGGCGCATGCCCAACTCGACCGCAGATTCCGGTCTGTGATCATCTTGAACACGTTTAAGGACCGAAGACAGCACGGACATAGACGGGGTGCCGTAGCACCGAGCATAGACCGCCGCGAAAGTCTTCCCCCAGGTTTGACAGTGAACAAGCTCAGGGGCCAAATCCTTTGGCAAACTAAGCGTAAGAATCCGGTGTTTTTCACCAGGAGTCGTATTAGGAAATACAGCTTCCAGCTGGTCAAATTTCTCGGCAAGCCAGAAAGGAAAATCATCCTTTTCCTGGGGCTTCTTGCCCATAACGGCATTGACCATGACAGGACTGATTTTCAAACCACCCTGCCCTGCCGGAAGCGCCGCACCCCCCGGGGCTCCACCCGGAAGATTACAGCTGGTGTAATGCACTAAAGCTCTAATCACGGCAATCGCGACTACATGTAGTCGTCGTAGTTCACCCAAATTACAATTGCCGTGTAGAGGATGAGGAGTAAATCCAGCCAAAACAGGCCAACTAGCGCCTGGAATGGACAAAGGACCTAACTTCGGAGCGGTTAAAGAATGGGGGAGGGCGCCACCAAACCAAACTCCATGCTACCAAACATCAATAGGTACTTCCTGTGCTCTGTACGGAGTATACTTATTAGGTACAACAGTGGGAGTGTACGTGTGGAATACGCCTGAATTTGCGTCCACTGCCGGAAATGTCACCCACGAATAAAAGAGTTCGTAAGGGTAAGCATGTTCCGCATTCACCACCATAATCACAGCCAAGCCTTCAAGTGGAACATTGTAAGCCCGCAAATGATCTCGCACCGCAATGCGACAATGCTGCGGAACGTCCACGGCAGCCATGACAGCACAGGAAAGAGAAAAAACAAAGTAAACTTTGTAGCACAACTGGGTAGTAATTCAAGGAAACCGTTTTAGTAAGAATCAAGTTTGAAAAGACCTATTTCAAAAATAGGTAGGTTTTTCCGACACCGCCGTTTATCGGAAACGTCAGTGAAGGGGTTAAGGTTTGAATGATAAACTACTCGAGTGTCCTGATATAAGGCCAACAACGTATGGGCGCCATGTAGCGGGAATTCCGTTCTCCTACAGAACTGTGCATAGAGACCTGGAACCTCGGTGAATTAGGATGGCCCAAAACTCACCTCAGTACCCAAAATCCCCTTACCGAGCTAGCTACAGTGTCTCATTGGTCATAACAAACTCCCAATGTTTAGACAGACCAGAAAATGAACTTAGAATACCTCAGGAATCGTGGAACACATGAACACTCTTTCGTTATATAATCATCACAAACCAGAACGTGGAGTTAAAGAGGACACGTGCATGTTTGAAATATTTATTCACTAATGCAAGGTTCTCAAACACAGTATCTTGTATAATACTAGCAAACATATTATAAGCAACAAAGCTATCAGCATAGTTATTAGTCCATAAAAGCCGAATGGGGACAGCATACTAAGATGCTGGAATGAATAGAAATTAACAATGTCTAATTCACAACCTCCCTGTTTAGCATAGTATTTTATATCTATGAAGGTCTCATTTGGGTTTTAGCAGGGCGGGCCCATACCTTAAAATCTCAGTGGCAGGACGATCACATCACCTTCCACCAGCTCTCTGCATGCGAAGCATATCAAGTGTGTTTTTGTGCGTTCAGCACAACAATATAAAACTCACCTAGAGCCAGATTTTGGCAGCAACATGTGTGCTATGTCTATAGGGGTGAGAAGATCAGACCTTACAACAACACTGGGTTAAGTTATCTGTGTAGCCTTCAGCACTCGCTGTGCAGACAGAGTGCAGAACAAAACTGATATCAGAGCAATAACATATTATTTCTCTAGTAAATCACGAAGCTCTTCTGGGTTGAAAGCTAAAACAACAATTATGTGTCGTGTGCAAAAGTGAAGCAAGAATGAAAACGGAGTGCAAACATTTAATAAACTCATGCTAACTTAACACAGTATGTAGAAAAGAAGTAGCTATATGAAACCCCAGTTTCTCCCAGTCAGCTGGCTTCCTGTGATGTTCATACTATGTGGCAAACTCTATAAAACTGAGAACTAATGAGACAAGTGCACTCGACTACATAGAAATGACCTTGTACAAGAATGTGGATTGTAGTGTGTCCAGTGATGTGAGTTTGACACCTGTGTGCTCTGCTTAACAGGATTTCCCTATCTCGCTGCTGATCCTGTCACAGAGAAGGGATTCCAGGCCTGTGTGGCACATCCAGGTGCAGATGTTCAGGAAGTGATGACTGATGCCTGCTCAGGTGAGTCACTGATGCTTGTGCGAGCGTAATCAGTCTCAGGGATGGTGCATTCACTACATTGCAAGAAAAAGACGTCTGTATATCATTCTTTTTTAAAGGACCATTTAGTTTGATGTGGGACCCTATTTTCTCAGGTATGTCCATCTGTTTCTAACAGCCATTCGCTCACTGATCCGTGTGTGCTGAATCACCCACTGCAATGTCCGTAAATCTATTTTAAGTAAATTATTTCTACTTGGTGGATTGTGTTGCCCACTGGTTTGCAACAAAAGGTCACGTTATTAGAGCACAACAGTTCTCAAAAGCACAGATTGATAGACTTGACCACACTGCTTGTGTCCTGTTAGTTCATGTTATCGCTTAATAAGCACGACTTTGTCAGATTTCAAGCATAGTGAAAATCTCAGAGTTGCTGTAGAATGACGATCTGCCTGCCACCCTCCGGAACCACGTGTCAGCCCTGGAGGCTGTGTTGCAAGGTTCTGCTCCTACACAGAACTGTGCACAGAGACCCAGGACCTCAGTCAATTGTGGTGTACCAAAACTCACCTCCGTACCTAGAAAACCCCAACTAGCTAGCATTAGTGTCACATTAGCTCTTCGTCCTATAGCAAAGTAACCAATGATTAGACAACCCAGAACATGCGACTTAGGATATACTCAGGAATGGTGGGAAATGAGAACATTCTTTCGTTATACTCTCACACCAGTTCACAACAGGAGTAAAAAAGAGACACGGATAAGGTTAAAATATTCATTTTAACGACGTGCTCTCAGGTGCAGTATCTTTTCCAACATATGATTAGAAATAATATGATCAGCATTGTTACAATTCCATAAAACACAAAGGGAGAAAGCATATTATAATGATGGTGAAAACAGGTCGTATAGCGCCTAGTTATAAAACCCTCCCTATCTAGGAACTATGTTTTATAAACCATAGAAGGTCTCTTAGGCTTGTTTGGGGGACCCCATTACCTCTCAGCTCAGTAAGAGTGAATCACAGCAGGATCAGCAAAAGCTCTCTGCATCACTGGAAACGGAAAATCTTCCAAGTGTGTGAAATCATGGCTGCAGTGCAACAATAATGGCGCCAGAATTTCAGTTGGCTCGCATCTGCCATGTGTTGTGTCTAAAAACGTGAGCCGAGCAGTTCGAACAACAGCTACCATGTTATGATAACCTTGAAGGCTTGGGCACTTACTTGTGCAGACTAGGGTCACGATGTAAGTCTAGGGATGACGAAAACAAGCCTTTCTCATGTGAAGACATTCGCGCAGCCTAACTTACAAAAACAGCTATATGCAGTGTCGTGTGCAAGCAGCAGCAAAGGGTACAAATGGCGTTTAACTTCAAATAAGCCATGCTAACATAGCAACGTGAGCAAACCGGGCCTAGGCCACACTACAGCTGGTGGTGGATCTGCTTGCCGCCCTCCGGAACCACGTGTCAGCCCTGAAGGCTACTGGGGGATATGCCTGGGCAGTTCCCAGGGGAGATGAGCCTTCTCATTGGCTTCTAGAGCCCACTTGTGAAACAATGAAGATGGACCCATGAAGAATCAAGCTGAAGTTGATGATCAAGGGATACAAGACTTGATCATGAGGCCAAAGTAGCAAACCAATGGCCACTACGCTCTGCTTCAGATGGAACCTTTCAGGAAAAGAGGAAGGATGCCGTCATACCACATATTCAAGGGACAGATGTTCCGAAAGATCATCCAGGCACATATCCATCAGCCCTCTAAGAAGAAGCCCTCCATCTACTGTTGATACAGACCTTGGTGGTCTCCAGACTCCCCACCTCCTAGGATCTTCCCCAGTGTATGAAGAGGCTGATTTCACGAAATAACAAACAGAGCAGCGCGGAAGCTTAACCATAGCACTGTGACTCCTATCCGTGAACCATCTGTCAGCGTTGACGCATAGCTTCCAAAACTTCAAGCTAGATATATGAAGATGTGTGTAGAGTGTAAAACCCTAATTCTTATGATGTTGAGTGTGGAGGGAAGCCATTATTCAAGGGAGAAATTAACCACCTTCCCTTCTCCAACAATGTTAATAAATAGATATTCCACTCTCCAAATCTGTATGTCTGGTTTACGCAGTACTCTTTTTCATCTGCATTATTTTGAAGGAAAATTATTTAAGCAGAACACAGGCGAAATCGGCGTGTTGCGATAAAATCACAATCGCTTTGCCTTTTGAGGTATATATATCTATTTATGCCATGCCTGTGAAAAAAAATGTGGCTCGCTAACACAAATAGCAACACATGGTGCTTGGAGCCAGTGTGTTAATAAACACATATCAACTTGTTTATTACTATAGTGTGAAGGTTATATTCCATAATACTACCACAGTACAGTCAACCTGACATGCGAAAACACCGCTTGCTAGCAGAATGCATATGTAACCGTGACTTTACACCAGATAGCACCCCTAGTCATAGTCACAAGCCTTGATCATTAGGATTTCATTTTAATACATGAATTTTACCCCTTCTGTCTTGGTTATCAATAAATGTCTTTGTTTATAACATGTACACCATACAAACTAACATAACATGCACAATGTGTGCATATCTGCATTGAGTAACGTGCTCTTTTAATGTCCTTTTGTTAGGGGCTTAGTATTTGTTACAAGGTGATTTATATCTCCTCTCTTTACCAGATGATCCAATAATCACGTCTGTATTTTTACAAAGCCCTAAACCAGAGGAAGATGCACATTTCTATGAGGTATCCATGTCCAAGGGAGGAAATGCACGTGAGTAACAGCTGCGGTTCTTTATTTCATTCCTGACAGCGACACAGACGTTTGGTTTTCTCTCCAAGTCTTCTTCCAGGCTGCCCGTTTGGAAGGTTCTTTAATCATTTGAGATTTCTTTTCCTTTATCACTCACTCTCTTTCTGATGAATAATTTAACCCACTGATCTCTTGCCAGTTGAGCATCCCAAGACTCCAGCCTTGTTCTGGAACCTTGCTTCTCCAGTATTAGGGTATCTTTCATAGATTCACATGCTTGAATAATTCCCCGTCGTCGAAGTGGGAGTCCCACGGTGCATAAAATAGTAGTAGTATATATATAACATCATAAATATACATATACATATAAATATAATATATATAAATAGACATAAAGAAGAAATTTAAAAGTACCATAGAACAACATAGGCCCATAGAAGTCTAAAGGGAGAATTCACTTTAGTTACATATCCATGTCATTATAATGGTCCACATTCCAGCCAATCAGGCTGCAGCACCCTCTAGAACCTTCTCCTCAGAAACTCAAGCCCTCAGATTTTCTACCGCACGTCGTGTGAAGGGAGTCTCCCAGAGCTCTGCTCAGTTTCTTCAATCTTCAAACCTTTCATCTTCTTCAACAATGTCTTCAACAAAGAAATCTTTATTCAGGCCTTGTTCTGCTTGTGGAAAACTTCGCATGTTCCATGAGGACCCTCATAAAAAGTGCATCTATTGCCTGTACCCGGACCATGAGGTGAGGAACTGCAAGTTTTGCAGGACTTTTTCTTCTAAGACCCTAAAGGATAGAGAGGCCTGTCTCCTTCTGTGGCTACAGAGGTTGAAGACTTCAGACAATCCTATATCTGATGTGGAGAGGGTGTTTTCCTACCATTCCAGGACCTCTCTTAAACGTGGGTCGGAGACTGAGATGCCTTCTCCTTTTCTAAAAAGGAAGAAGTTTGTGGATGCTCCAAAGTCTGTCTCCCCACGGGATCTGCCGGCCTCTATGCCTACGGGACCTGGTTCTCTGGCGTCGCAGTCCCAAGCTGTGCCCCCGTCATCCAAAACGAGTGCCAGCTCGTCGACGAGTTCGTCGACGATGACAAGATCCGTCGACGTTGTGCCTACGATGACGACGACATGCTCTGTGTCGACGAAGACGACGACGACAACGTCCGCATCGTCGACGACGAACCAAGAGGTTTGGCCCATAACCTCCATTGTTAGGATCTCGTCGACGGCGAAGAAATCCGTCTCGTCTACAACCTTGCCAAAGAAGCCTCCAAGGTACCACCTCCGTCGACGGTCGCCTCGTCGACGTCGAGTTCATCGTCGACGACCACCTCCTCGTCGACAGCTCCGTCGACGGCTTCCGCTTCTTTGTCAACGCATTGTTCTACATCCGCAAATACATCGACAAATGTTTCGACCACAAGCCCGTCGACGGGACCGTCGACGGGACACTATTCTCTGGCAACTGCAACAACCTTTACTGTGGTGACGGCTTCTATTGTAAAACTTCCTGCTCCGCTGGTTTTGAGTCCTCTTCAAGGTGGTTCTGGCCCCCCTGCTCAACTCTTGGCGTCTGCAGAGAAGAAATCTTCGGATGGGTCTTATGTTGATGACACATTTCGTCCTGCAGCAAGTCCTTTGGAGCTCAATATAAAATATCAGGACTATGAGGATGAGGACAATGATGACAGGGGCTCACTCTTCCCAGTTCATGATGACCAGTTGGATGTTGACCACGAGGTTCCTATGGCACAAATACCGGTGTCTTTGATATCGAACCTTCAG
Source organism: Lissotriton vulgaris (assembly GCF_964263255.1). Classification (NCBI taxonomy): domain Eukaryota; kingdom Metazoa; phylum Chordata; class Amphibia; order Caudata; family Salamandridae; genus Lissotriton; species Lissotriton vulgaris. The sequence goes on along the minus strand of NW_028242560.1, from coordinate 603,388 downwards.
CACATGTTAGACGATTATAATCGTCGATTTCCTCCTTCTGCGCAGAATTTGCCTACTCCGCCTCCTCCACCACGAGTTCTTCCTGATCCTGGTGCTGATGAGGAGGACGTCCCCAATGATACGGACCAGGACAACGACTCTGTCCTTACAGATTGGGACAACTATCGGGCCCAGACCCCATCTCCTCCTCCTGCTTTTCCCCTGGCTTCTCCCTCAGTGGACATTGGGGGTTTCCACAACTTAATGGTGAGAGCCGCGAAGCGTTTTCATCTGCCCATGTACGTCAAACAGCAAGACTGTTTCCTTTATGACTTCAAGGATCAACCGTGAAACAAGTGCATACCATCCCAATAATTGACTTTATATGGCAGGAGGGACGTAAACTTATGGAAAGGCCTAACTCCATCCCGGCTGTGCTTCCGCACCTTGACAAAAAGTACAAAGCGCCTGCGGATTCACCTGCATGCCTTGTTTCACAACCGAAGGCTGACTCAGTCATTACGCAAGCCGCCCAAAAGAGGTCACGTAACCCGGCAACTCCGTTAACTTCGCCACTGGATCAGGAGGGTCGCCACCTGGATACAATTGGAAAGAAATTCACCACTATGGCTGCCACGACGGTCAGGGAGGCAAACTCCTTGGCTATCCTCGGACGATATGACCGTCAGATGTGGTCAGAGATCGCGGTGTTGGTTGACCTACTTCCAGAATCCTTCAGGGCAGAAGCCCATAAGATCGTGCAAGAGGGAGAGAAAATCTCCTCTAAAATTATAGACTGTGCAATTGATATTTCCTCTACAGGTTTCAGACAGCTCGTAGGTGCTGCAGTCTTAAGGAGGCAGGGCTGGCTTAAGGCTACGGCTTTTCGGCCTGAAGTGCAGGCAAGAGTGCTCGACTTGCCTTTTGATGGGGAGTCCCTCTTCGGCAAGCATGTGGACGACGCCTTAGAGTCCATCAAGAAAGACACAGACACTGCTCGTGCCCTGGGATCTCTCCAGTACCGGAAGCGGTCCTTTCGTGGAGCACGTGCAGGGGTACTTCCTCCAATTTTCGTGGCTCCTCCCAATACCGCTCCTATGGTGAAAACAAGCAGCGCTACTCCTATCAAACCCAGAATAGGTAATCCGATTCCAGGCCTTATCGAAGGAAAAGCACCTACAGAGGAGGTGCTACCTCTAAAAAACAGGGACTTTCCACAGGTCAAGTGTTCTCCTGCTCTGAAAATTGGAGGTTGAATCTCCCAACACTTCTTCAATTGGTCAAAAATAACTTCAGATCGTTGGGTCTTGGTTGTCATCTTAAAGGACCACGCTCTCGAATTTCTCAAATTTCCTCCCACCTGTCCACCCTCTGGCACTCCCCCAGCACATTTGAAGGAACTGTTTGCGCAGGTCGCAATTATGACAAAGAAAGGGGCTGTAGAAGTGGTTCCTCGATTACAACAAGGCAAGGGCTTTTATTTCCGCTTTTTCCTTATCAGGAAAAAATCAGGAGAGTGGTGCCCCATCCTAGACCTCTGAGCCCTCAACAAGTTCATCAAAACCCAAATATTTCGGATGCTGACCTTGCTGGAAATTTTACAGTTCCTGAATCCCGGAAAGTTCCTCTCCACAATCGACCTCCAAGATGCATACTTTTATGTGCCAATCCATCAAAGACACAGGAAGTACCTTTGCTTCACAGTGGGATCAAAACACTTCCAATTCAAAGTTTTACTTTTCGGCCTTCGTTCCGCTCAGAGAGTCTTCACGAAAATCATGGCTCCGGTTGCGGCTTTTCTACGCCTACAGGGCATACAGTTCTACCCTTACTTAGACGACTGCCTGATAAATGCTCAAACCTTTCATGCAGCAAGACAACACACCCAGACTTGCCTATCCATCTTTCGAGCCTTGGGTCTTTCCATCAACCACGAGAAATCACATGTCCGTCCAGCACAACAAAGAATCTTTATAGGGGCATTAATAGACTCTCGTCTGGCGAAGGTTTTTGTTTCGCAGGAGCAACAGGATCGCATTGTCAAGATGGTGGCTCTTCTACGCTCAAGAAGGTCTGCTTCTGTCCGGATGTTAAAATCTTTTCTGGGCATGGCATCATCCTGCATACAGCTGATCCCCAATTGCAGGCTACACATCCGAGTCCTCCAGGAGGAGTTGGACAAAAATTGGCGGCAAGTCTCAGGGTCGTTCAACGACAAAGTCTGCCTGACCCTCCACATTCAGGGCGCATTGGAATGGTGAGCTCACCTTCCAAACATCGCCATCGGGCGGCCGTTCCAGGACACAGACCCCACGCTTACCCTTATGACGGATGCTTCCTTAGAGGGTTGGAGGGTTGGGGTGCACACCTCGAAGGGTTGTCAGTCAAGGGAAAATGGACGGCAGATCAATGCACATGGCACATAAATCACCTGGAACTCTTGGCTATCTTCCTCGCCCTAAAATCTTTCCGGCTGCTGGTGGAAGGGAAGTCGCTGCTGGTGCGTACGGACAACACCACCAGTATGCACTACCTCAACAAGCAAGGGGGTACGAGGTCTCGTCTGTTATCCAGACACAACACAACAGATCTGGGAATGGGTGATTCATCATCGAGTTCAGCTAACAGCAGTTCACGTACTGGGTGCCTCCAACGACCTTGCCTACTCTCTCAGCAGATCGGCTACGGACAATCACGAGTGGGAACTCCATCAACCGAGTATGTGTTTCGCTTGTGGGGCCAGCCGAAGCTGGATCTGTTTGCGACTCCACTCAACCGCAAATGCTTCGCAAGTCAGCATCCCCACAGCGGATCGAGCGGGAATGCGCTTTCGATCAACTGGTCGAGAGAATTCACTTACGCTTTTCCGCCGATCCCTCTGATTCCACGCCTATTGCACAAGATGAGACGTCAGCCGTGTCACATCCTGTTGATTGCGCCCAGGTGGCCACGTCACCCGTGGTTCACGGATTTTCTTCAGTTCTCCCAGTGCGATCCGATTCTTCTTTGTCCCCTGCCTCATCTTCTCACCATGAGCCAGGGCCAGATTTGCCATCCGGATCCGGCCTCTCTCCAGCTTCACGCTTAGAACCTGAGCACAATGAGTTTGCACATCTAAATATTGCTCCTGAGTGCAGAGAAGTGCTTGCTCATGCATGCGCTCCTTCCACAGTCAAGACCTATAAACTGAAATGGAAGCGGTTTTGTGTCTAGTGCCACAAGGAGAAGGTCGATCCTCTGCTCGCCACACCTGAGCAAATCCTGCCTTTTTTTCCTCCTTTTGGCAAAGTCAGGAATTTTGCATTCCACTCTTAAAGTCTTCCTGGCCGCGATTTCCCGCTTTTGCCACGATGGTTCCACGTCACTGTACTCCTCTCGGATAATTCGGCAGTTCTTTAAGGGCCTGTTC